>NC_142039.1:42812325-43054825 GCF_982192425.1 Myodes glareolus
TGCCGATGATGCTCTTGGCACAGGAGGAGTGCCCAGGAAGCCCTGGCTTCTGGTTTATGGCTTCTTAGAACCTCTCATGAGGAGCAGTAGAGCGATTAGGAGCTCCTGATTTCCCCATAATTAGCTCTACCCGAGCACCGGGCCACTCAGCCTTCAGTGACTTTGAAAATGAAAGGAGTTAGAACCAGCAGCTCATCGGTGCTCTTTGTACTCCAGCCACAGGTCCTAGGTGATCACATTCCTGCTAGTTTTGTGAGCAGCACAGACAGCAGGGAAGGTCAGGGTGAGGATGAGCAGGACTCCTAGCCTCCCTATGCACTTGCAGAAAGTGGGCTTTTAGTGGCACTGTGTTTGTAGATTTATGTTTAATTGAGAGAAATGCTGTTAAACATTAAAATGTAGCCTGCAGGGATTTCATTGAAAATAAAATAAAATCAACATTTTTTTTTTAAATGAGAAAATTCACTCCCCCCCCCCCCCCCCCCGCATGATGACTTAATAGCCCCGTGCCATCCAGATGCTCCCAGGAAACTGCATTTTTATATGGGTGTTATAGGAGCTGTCAGAGCTCTGCAAGGCCTAAAGGAAACATCACTGGCCAGTGACAAACTCAGCCTCACTCCTCATCTGTACCTGGGATCATGCCTCTGAATATAATCACCATTTCTGTGGTCTTTGTGCCCTCAGACAATATCACCACCCCCCATGAAAGTCAGCCTTGGAAAGCTGAGAACAAAAAAGCACTACTTTGCTATCATGAAAAATTGAAACTGATTATTTCAAAATACCTCATTCAACTTGGTAGGAGATGATTTTAGTTTCCATGGGAACAGAAATAAAAACAAGCACGATAATTTCCGTACCTTCACTGCCAATGCCTCTGCCATAGAGTACAGAAATACCTTCCATTCCAAAGTCAGCACTAAGCCCACACACATCCTCATGTTACAGATACAGAGGGCAGTTCCCATGGACCCCGAGGGGGTCTCCCCACCTTTACTGATTCAGCTCTCCAGTTTCTAGGTGCGCTTTGTTTTCAGGATGGGAAGAATGCTGTGCAGGAAAGGGTGGTTAGATAGTGTAACTTGACTAGAAATTCTGTGTATTTTAGATAGCTTAGGACATGAAGATATATCCCCCAGGAATGATGATGCTAATATAATAAATGAGGGCACCTTTTTCCTAAGTGGGCTGGGTACTGGCTTAGCTGTCTTCTCCTGTTTCTAATTTTTGATGCTTTAGTTACTGTCAAAGTGTGATGAGGCATTTCAGGCATAAGTCATTTAGACAGCCCCATCTTGCTGTGAAGTCCTCTTCCAAGTAGCTGATGCCTTTGGTGTCAGGTACCTTGTTTTCATAAGATTTTGACATCCCATGTCTTTTCCTCCTGGTGCTCAGAAACCCTGAGTAAATCTTCATAGCAGCATGCATGATAAATGATTTAAATGCTGCAAGGATGTAGCCAGTGATAACAACTCTCAGACCAAGTCTAAATGGCAAGATGTGATGTGGGCAGACCTGGGCAAAATGTACTGAAAAATGCCATTGCTGGTACCATATGAAAGAGTGTAACATGAGGCGCCGGCTTGTTGGGGTATCTGTCCCGCCCAGTACCCCACAACCGGCATACCCCAAGGAAAATCACACAGAGGACTCCATAAGGTTATAAACTGACTGGCCCATTAGGTCAGGCTTCTTGTTAACTCTTATAACATATATTACCCCATTATCCTTATCTATGTTAGCCACATGGGCTGAGTACCTTTCTCAGTGTGACAGCTTACATGTTGCCTCTTCGGTGGTCTGCGCAGGAATGGCAGAGGAAGTTTCTGCTTCCAGAATACTCCCAGTCTCTTTGCTCCACCCCTACTTCCTGTCTGGCTTTCACGCCTATACTGCCTGCCTGGCCAATCAGCATTTTATTAAAATATGATTGACAGAATACAGACAATTCTCCCACACCAAAAGAGGAAGTCTACTTTAGGTTTTCTAATAACAAATATTAAGAGCAATTACTAAAATATATTATAGAATATATGATATATTACTAATAAATTATATGCTTTTTAAAAGGCAAAAGTTGATTTTCATATGCAGAGCTCTTTGTTTAAGGGTCTGTGGTGTCTGTGATGCAAATGTCTATGATATGTATGTGTCTCTAACCCACTAGCCTCGTGTGCAAATGTCTATCATATGTGTGTGTCTCTAACCCACTAGCCTCGTGTGCTTTGGGTCAATGCCAAGGAGTCTGGAAGGCTGGAACCATGGAGTTTAAATGACTTCTGAGCTCGTGGTTATATTGCTATATATATCAGTTTAGTACTCATTTCAATAAAGTACAATAAATACATTTTAAACTCCAGTAAAACAGAATTGTGTCTTATACAGAGTATAGTATTGTGCAGTTACTCATAGGCATATCTAGTCCTGAAATTTCAGGATGTGTCTACCCCTGGGAGAAACGATTTCTATATGAAAACCTTTCCTCTGAAAATTTGAGTCACAAATTGACTAAAATTTGATGCAAGCGTAGGGGGGAGGACGTGATCATGGATGAAAACACTTCCCAAGTCACTGCTTTTGCAAGTGTTTCCTTTCTTACAACCTGGTTTTACAGACAGCAGCCGTAGAGGAGTGGTCAGACTAGAATAAATCTTCCTGACCCAATTGTCCCACCACAGTCATCGCTTGTACTTCCCTCCAAATTTCAACCAGTGGACTGACAGATTTTAAGATAAAAATGTAACTTCCTTTTAAAGAAGCTTCATTACAGCCAGGATGCCCTTTTAATGTGATCTATTTGTGACTGTGCTGCTCATATGGTTGAGAACCCTGTGATGGGGGTGCCCAGCGGGGTCCAGCAGGGATGGGGGCGCCCAGCGGGGTCCAACAGGGATGATGTCTGCAGAGGAGGGTCACCAGGCGCTGAGTGTTGGGGTTTTTGACTCAGAACCTGATGCTTAAGTTGTGGTCGTAACTGCTTGAGGCCAGAATTTTATTTTGCTCTTTGAATGCTTCATCCCAGGAAAAGGTGGGGAGAATTTAACTGAATTCTATCTTCTTCAGTATCTGCAAATTAGAGTAAGAACAGTATTATCCTCAAATGACTGTTGACGGTTAATACAGATGTCATTATGCTTATGAGATGCACAGAACCTGACACCTGGTACCAGGAGAGGGCTTGATAAATGTGCACCTCTGTCTTCACTGGGCTTTCTTTTTACTGTATTAAAGATGAGGAATATCACTAGTCTGTGGCGGTGGGCTTAGAGATGAACAGGAGAAAACCTCTCCTTCGGGGTTTCCAGGGGTCTCCACAGAGAAGACTGACATTTCCCCCATAATTCTATGTTCACACCAATATTTATTCTTTTGTGGGGAGAAGATCTGGTTTTGGTTAGCAATTTGTATGTACTAATTTTGTTTCACCTACAGTTAGAGGATTTGAGAATCCCAAAGGAATCCATACACAGTAAGGGTGCCTAGCATTTAATGTTCTATCTGAAGGAGGAGCCATGAGGCTCCATGGAGTAGGTTGTGCTAATTATGGGGAAAGATGCATTCTCCATGCACAGATATAAGGGGAGTGGGCTAAGGGTTTATTTGTTTGTTTCTTAGGATTCTCCTCACACTAAATTTCAGTCTGGGAAAGGCTGCATTCAGTTTCCCTTTCCTGCCACATTATATGTGGAAGGAACTCTGTGTGTGTGTACCCATGTGTATGTGTGTGCACGTGTGCACAAGTACACACACATGTGTGCACAGGGAAGGGAGTACTTGGGTAGTGGATGCATGTGCAAGGTCTGCTATGACAGAGAACTACAAGCTGAGTGACTTAAGCATCAAAAATCCATTCTCCCTTGGTTTTGGAGGCTGTAAATCTGAGATCAAGATGGTGTGATTTGGTTGTCTTGAGGCCTCTCTCCTGGGCTTGCATGTGGCTGTCACACTGGGGTCCTCATGTGGACGTGCCTCAGTCTCTGCAGTTACCCCCTTTCTTTAAGGGCACCAGTCACACAAATGGACTCACTTTGATTTAGTCACCTCTTTAGGTTTGGAGGGCTAACATCGGTTTATGAATTGCCAAGGGAGGCCAGCAAAACATCTTGGTCTGAAACTGTGAGAAAATAGGGAGAATCTCTGATTTCATGGTACCCAAAAGGTCACAGTGATACTAGTGTGAAGGGGTGGAGTCAGGTTTTAATGGCTGCTTCTGTACAAGGCATTATCAGTGAGGAGAAGCTGGTCAGAAGTTAGTCCTAGCTCTGTCCTTCAGAGGGAGCTTACGTCACTGTCTTTTATGATGTTGAAAGGCATGGTCATCTGTGGACAAGTCAGGGCATTTCCCTTCTGCCCCCTTCTCTCCCACTGGGATAATCAGGCTTGCATGCTGGCAAGTGAAGTGTGAAAGTGCTGCCCTGGATGTGTCTCACTGGCCACACCAGCGTGGGGAATTGAGTCACCTCAGAGGCCCCTTGATTTCAGGAAGTCGCCTTTGTTTTTGTCTTCTGCCAGCACATCCCCATTGCTTTAGGAAGGGGACAGCAGTTTGGAAACAAATATGTTTTACGATAGTAACTTTGTTGCCAAAAATATATACCAGAGATCTCGAAAGCAAAGCATGACCAGTGCTGCCGAGAGGGAGGCTGGCGAACTTTGGGAATGGACCTCGCCATCCCAGTGGACTTTAATCATGTGCTGGCTTGCATTTTGGCTGTGTAAACTCACAGAGGGGAAAAAGCCACTAAGTGATTTAATCCCTTTTTAAAATTACATTTTAAATTTTATTTGTGTGTGTGTGCATATGTGCTGCCGTGCATATGTCAGCTGTCTCCTCTCGCCATATGACTCCGGGATGAACTTCAGTCCTCAGGCTTGGCAGCAGGTACCATTACCCACTGAGCCATCTCATTGGCCCAAGTGTCTTAATCTGAACGTCACTTTATCTCTATGTGAATGAAAACATATACAGCTCTATGTGAACTCTTAGGAAATGGTTTTATTCACACATTAGTGCAAGCCCTGTACCCCTCCCCCGTTTTATTGAGACAAACTCTCGGTTATTCCAGGCTGGCCTCAAATTCACAATATAATTGAGAATGACCATAAACTTCCGAATCCTGTACCTCACCTCCTGAGTGCTGGGATTAGAGACTTGTGTCATCATACCCTCCACTACATCTGATTTTATTCAGTGCTGGGATTTGAAACCAGGGCTTGCTTCATGTGTGCTAGGCAAGCACTTTACCAACTAAGCTACGTACCTAACCCTGTAGAGTTTTCATCAGACAGCTGTCAGTGACCAGACAACTGGAGGAGCCCATGTGAGCATGCATGATAGACCGCACTCTCTCTGTCCCAGTGCACTTGGTCTCACTTGGTCCTGCTGTGGTCTTCTGAGGTCTGAGCCATCCTCATCTTCAGAAGGGACTGAGAACTTTCTGAGCTACTTTCTAGAGTCTTATGAACTTCTCTCCTTCCAGACACAAATGTGTCAGTTGGGATGAAATAGCTACACCAGGAGGCCCTAGATAATCACCCTCATGTAGACAGAGGGCATCTTTCTTTGCAGGACTTTATCATAGTTTAGATGTTTAGATTCATTCTCTCTCTCTCTCTCTCTCTCTCTCTCTCTCTCTCTCTCTCTCTCTCCTCTGTGTGTGTAAAGCTGGGTGTTCCTTTTGGGATAGTTTGATTGATGTATACACTAGAAACATCTTTAATAATTTAATGTCTGCTTCAAAGGTATTTACACCAAAAAAAGGACATTGCTTTTCACTTATTCATTACAGATCTGTCAGAGCAGGGGTTTGGTGTGTGTGTGTTTCCCTGAATGACGGTGCCATGGTAATACTAAGTTTTATTCCAGATTCAGGGTATTTTAAAGGATTAAGCCTTTTAACTAATGTTATCATCTTATTTAAATTGATCAAATTGCTATTTCAGTATCATAATCTTGCATCTTTTTAAGCTGTGCTAGGCAGCTGTGGTTTTATTTGATGACTACTAATTAGCCATGCTGGGGGAGTCTAATGGAGATAATGAGATGAGAGCATAGTGCTGATGGCTGCTGATGGTGATAATGGCAGGGAACTGAGGGATCTGGGAGCTGGATGCTAAGAGATTAGGGAACACGCAGCCTTCTGTAAAGAGGGAAAAATAAAAGTTTAGGACTTGGTCAAAGAAAAAGGTTAAGACTAAGGGGAGGAAAAATAAGAATATAAAATCTAAAAACAAGAAATCATGTCCTCATTTTACAGTTAATCATTAGTTATGAATCCAAATGTCAGGAAGATAGAGTTTTCTTCCACTTACATGTAATTATCTTAATAGACTTTAACAATCACTCAGAGAAGCAAGGACTGTATTTACATTCCTAAACAATAAATTATGAGCTTTTTCTTTAATTTTTTTATGAATATATTGTCTAGATAGTCCCCTCCCCATGTAATGAGAATTGTACTGAGGCTGTCAGGCCAGGAAGTTGTCCGCAAGGAAGAAGTGGTAGAGGGCTGTCCTTGACCTTGGGGGATAGGGTTGTTGGTGCGGTGAGGCAATGTCAGCACAGGGTACAGGCAGGCTGAAAAAACAGCAAGATGTCCCAGGCAATGCAATCTCATAAGCATTGCATGTGAAAATAGTTTCTTAGCCATTGGTGTGTAATTACCCCATTGACCGAGAAAGTTGGAAAGATCCCGGCTCTTTTCAGTTGTGAGCGCTGTAGTGTCTTTGTGCAATACTTCCCAGCTCTGCACAGTCCTTACAACGTCCACCCTCTAGATCAGCGGGCTCTTGTAAAGGCACAGAAATGCTTGGTTTTTAAGGTTGCTAATTATTTAAGCAGTTGCAACCAGTGAGACAAGGTGCAGATGTCACTGTCCTTGGCTACTAGGACACATGAGTATCCCATTAAAGTGGGAGGGGGCGGAGGGATACAGGCTCAGTTTGTGATTTTTGCTTAAGGGCTTTGGGCCAGACTTCCTGGGCTCCACACTCACCCAGCTTCGTCTCCTGCTACATGATGTTGTGGGCACTGAGTGGGTCAGTATTTTTATTATTCATATGACAGGGACAAGAAATGTACCACATGGGACTTCTGTGCTGGCTTTTACACTAGTAAGTGCTGTCTGACTCTGTAGTTCCTGTTGGGAGGCATTGCTGACTTGAGCTCATGTGTTCTAAACTGAGTGTGGAACACACTCATCGTCCTTAGTATCTTTGAGCCCTGTTTCTAACTTTTATCATGGTTTTCATAATGTACAAGTTTTCTATCTCTGATTCATTTTATTTGTAAACATTTTATTCTTTTTAATGCTTTTATACATGGAATTGTTTTGGTAATTTCCTCTCACAGTTGTTTAGTATTAATATATAGAAACAATAATTTTCACATGTGCTGTATCCTCTGTTTTTGATTTGTTGGTGTTGTTGTCGTCTTGTTTTATGTTTTTTTGAGTCAGGTCTTGCTATATAGCCCTGGATGGCCTGGAACCTGTTATGTAGGTCCAGCTGGCCTGAAACTTTTAGAGACCCCCTGCCTCTACTTCCTAGGTACAGGGGTTATAGGCACAGGCCACCACGTTAGCTCTCTGTTGTTTTGAAGACAGTGTTGTTTTCTTCTTTCCAAATGCCTCCTCCTGTCTTCAAGGCTGTGTGCCTCAGTGACTCACTCTGTTTGTTTGCTTTGGAGATAGGTAAGATGAGGGTGTGGCGAGGACGTGGAAGCTGCTATGGAGACTGGAATTTTGTTCATCCCGAGGCACTGGCTCCACATCTTCCCCTGCTCCACTTTCTTCCTGGTGTTTGCCTCCTATGGATTTCCTCCTGGGTGGAACACTTAAGGCAGCTAAAGCTGTGTGCTGATATTTGACCTGCGTCTTTGTGCTGAGTCTGCATAATGACACCGGCTGTAGCTTTTCCAGTCCCTAAAGAACACTGCATTTTTTAAAATCTTTTTTTTAACTACACATTTAATATCTTATAACCAAACCTGAAGTAGAAAAACAGACTTTTGATAGGTATTGGGCATTACTAGCAGTATGCACGATTAATTTAAGTTTATAAAATTTTAAATTTTGTATCTAGGGATAAATTATCAACTCTGAGGCATTATATGGAAAGCTATCCATGTTCCATATTAGAAAGTTCAGCTTATTACTTTCCCTGTAGGTTGGGTTGACAATCCCCACAGAATGAAGGCTCTGATCTGACTTGCACCTCTGGTTCAGCCATTATAAAAACAGACATTTCCCCAGGACCCGGATGTTTGATTTCTTGTTTGCCATGTGGGTTATGCGCTGCAATCATAACTTAGTTCAGATTTTGGCTCCTCCATCAGGACCAAGCCAGGTTCTCCTCTATGCCTTAGTTTTCTTACATGTAAATTGGAATAATCTCAGACTTACAGGCTCCTCCAGTGGAGATTTTAAGGGCAGCTGCTCTGTGAAGGTAGACAGTGGGTACCCTATGGACCAGTGCAGCTGTGATAGACTGCGCATGCTCTGTAGTCTGTGATGGAGGATCTCTGTCACACTGCCACACTTCTTTTACCCACTGTCTCTTTTGCTTTGTAAGAGGCCGGCAGAAATAGTTGACGAGGAAGAAGATGGAGAGAAAACAAACAAAGATGCCAAACAGAAAGAAGACTTTTCAGCAATGAATGGTGAAACTGAAGCTGGAGGGGATAGCGGGGCTGCTGATGGCCCTGAACAAGAGGATGGAATCCCAGACCGTGGAGAGAAGAAGGCAGCAAGTCCCTCTCGGGTAAACGGTGCCACTGATGAAGAGAATGGTGAAGAGCTGGACCAGGTTACTGAGGAGCTTCAACCAGCCGTGGATGAGGAAGGAAAGGCTGAAGGAGACAGTGGTGGACACGAAGAGGTACTTTTAGAATTCTGGCTTCCTTGTACATAAATAGTTGTGCACACATGCTTGCACACACACTAACATGCTTAGGAAATTAGCCAAATACTTAGATCTGCAGCAAAACTCCTTATGGTTGTATAAGAAACACTGAGCACCATTTAATTAATTTCAGTCTTTACTTATTCTACTCGATAGTTATCAAGTACTGCCATGTATATGTGTTTCTTATTCTGCCCTCTGTATACCCATCCATGTACCATTCCTCTCCCCACCTCCTATCCACTCACCAATCCTGCCCATTCCTTCATTGCATCCGTCTATCCATTCACTTGCAACCCATCCACCACCTACCCACCCACCAAGCTAAGACCAGAGAAGAACAAACGAGAAAATGGTATTTAGCTCAGTGAGACCTTGAACTAATATAAAGAACACCATGACCATTACCAGGACTTCTTTGTTCTTTACAGAAATTAAAGTCTAGTCGTTTAGCCCACATTAAATAGATTAATCAACCATCCCGCATACTGAGTACTGGTTTGCTTACTGTAGTACAGCACGAGAGAAAGTTTAACAGCAGAGTTGTGCAAAGTGTTTTCATGGCCAAGCTTTGACAGTCAGCCTGAAAACTACCTGTATTCTACTGTACACTTCTACACAGCATCTTTGCCACCTGAAGGAAAACCCTTGGCGTACCTCACATTTCATCTTTACTCGAGGTGAGAGTTTCACAGTGTGCCTGTGTAGGACATGCAGAACACAGTTCCTCAGAAGGAGCTCAGCACAGTCCTTCTGGCTGTGAATAAAGCAACAATAGTGGGGTTCACAAAGCTCTCTGATGTTTAGTCTCTGATGAAAGCTTGCAACACGAAATCAAAGTGTTGTTCTACACGGGGCTCGGTAGGAATCTTCCAGGGGTTTAGCTAAATTCACTGTGTGACCTAGTTAGACTTGACAAGATGCATGGTTTGTGAAAATCTTCCTGTAATTTTCAACAACATAGAATAAGGTCAGAGGGCACTATGTTAAGTGAAACAAACCTGACACAAATACTGTATGGGCTCCTGTGTATAAAAAGATTAATTTATAGAAGCAGAGGGTAGAATGAAGGTAACTGGGAACTACGGGTTGGGTCTGGGGAGATGTTGGCTACAGAGCAGAACATTTCCACTCTGAGGAATAAGTTCTGGAGCTGTGTTGTCCAGCACAGTGAGTATTCCTAACAATGTGTGCTTATACTAGAGGAGTGTTCCTAGTCCTACAGACAGAGAAGAACTGTGAGATAATGCAGAGGTTAATGAGTTCAAGTTAGCTTTTCCATAATGCACATGTATTTTAGAACATTATATGTTATGTCATAAACATATATTTTTCAATTAAATAAATCAATTTAAAAACTAAAGTAAAAGATAGACTTTTGATAGGAATTGGGCATTACTTAAGTTCAGAGTTATATAACTTGGCAAGGACCTGAAGCATGTTTGTCTATGATATGTTATATGGTGAATCCAATTCTTGGTTGCTCAGGTAAGTGGCTCATTGGAGACTTTAAGGACCAATCAAATGTCCAAGAAGGAGTAATTACTCAGAGAAGATGGAATCTTACTTGATTGTCTCCTCTCTTGCAATGATTATATATGTTATCTTCATTTGCCTTCATGCATTAATATATATATATGTATACTTTAAGAATACCAAGTATATGAACATCTAAACATATATGTATTGTAGAAGTTAACAATTTACTTTTGTAAAATGATTATTTACTTACAATGACTAAAAATTCAGTTTGCATGTAACATTTTGTCATATGTAACAGTTCTTATATAATATAACAAATAAAAATAGCAAGAAGCAGATGACAATTACACAATAGCAACTGAGACGGCAGAAAGCAACAGGAAATGGGGCCAAATACACAATAGCAACTGCCATCTATTAAGACTATGAGTTTATACTTTATGTATGATTCCATTTAGATACTTCATGAGGAAGCAATGTGAAATAAAATGATGACCTGGAAACATATGTACACAAACATATATAGGTACATACCTAAATACATATAAATGAATATATACACACAAGCATATACAGGCATACATTCATATATACATATACACATATTCACTGGCATATGTACTTTCATAGATATAAGCACTTTTGCATATACACACATATGTATACATGCACACACATATACATATACACATCTATATATACACATGCAGTCATATTTATATATATCAACACATGCATGCCTGCACACACACACATATATATATACACATATATACTTGCATGCTCACATTCATATATATTCATACATACAAGAATGCATACACACATGTACACATACATGCATACATATGTATACAGAGACATACATGCACACATATATGCATACATGCATATACACATATGTATTTCTTTTCTTTTTTTTTTTAGTATAAATCATGCCTATGGGGTTTAGTGATCTGGAGCTGTTCTTATCCCTAAGACTCGGGGACCTTGTGAGGCTGTGAAACCTCCAGAATTTCATGGGTTATAATTTGAAAACTAGCCAGTTCTCATCTTACACCTTGACAGCAGTCTAATGGGTAGATTAATTATGAATGAGATAAATGTCATTGATAACAGGAGATGTTCAAGGGACAATGGTTATTCCTGGAGAAAAGTTGCCTCTGTGCTTTGGTTTTATATCCTGCTCTTACCTACGGGACACTGATAGTCTCTGTCACTTGACATCATACTGGGAACCTGCAGATTCTGGTGGACGAGGACCACAGGGAAGCTCACTAAGTTAGTGGGACATGGAGGTGAAGCTGAGATGCTGCTGCTTCCCTCACTTTGGAAATACCTAATGGAAAAGTATGAATCCATCTTTGAACAGAAAAACTGAAAGAGAGAGAGAGGGGTGGGGGGAGAACCTAAGAGATGGTGCTGTGCTTTCATTCATCTGGTTATTCGTTTCAGTTTCTCGAGGCAGCTGGACTCAAACCTGCTATGCAGTTGAGGGCGTCTTTCAACTCCTGCTCTTCTGCCTCTACCTCTTGAGTGCGGGGATTACAGATATGTGCTGCCACACCCTGTTAAAGCACATGTTGGAGTGTGGTCACCTGAGGTGTCAGTCCAGCTAAAGGGCTGAAAGTAGCAAGTAGGGAAAGGACTGACTGAAAACAAGAGAGTCAAAGAAATGTCTTAGAGTTGAATACTTAATGGTTAATGGGACATTTATGTGAACTTTATTATCCTCATAAAGCAAAGAGCTAATTATCTTTGTTTTGGTCTATTTTTCTTCCAGGCTGACTTAGATGCTGGAAGACCACCAAGACCAGAAGTGACAGTCACCAGCCCTCAAGAAAATGACGAGAATGAACAGAACAAAGACTCTTCTGCTGTGGCGTAGATGGTTTTAGAGCAGGAAATACAAGGGATGTAAGAGCATGCAGGGCTGTAATACTTGAATAATGAACATGGCCTCTCTGTTAGGCAGAATGTGGCAATATGGTGGGGCACTACCTGCTGAATTTTAAAAATAGAAGCTAAATGGAAGGAAGGTTAGGTAATTTGTAGCTCAAAACAGAATGACTTATGTTTATGTCAGATGTTTAAAAAATTCCTTTAGAAGAATCAAATAAAAGAGAGAGAGGGATTTGTACCTTAAGACAGTTAACTACCTGTGTTTGTAAGGAAGAAAGACATGGGCTAACTCCCATTAGATACTTTATTATAGACTTGGAAGCAAGAGTATTGGCAGCTTGTTCTAAAGCATTTATCTAGGAAAGTATAGGCTTTTAAAGAATTGGTAATAGGAAAGCATGTATTATGTTCTCAAAGGAATAAACTATTGATTGGACAAATTGCAATTTAGTTTCAGAGATGATTTGGAGACGGCAATAGATCCAAATTCTCTGAAGCTGTTGACATTCCTTTCTTCCTTTATCCAAGGTCCCCCTCAGACAAAGTCAGATCACAGTCCGTGCTGTCTTCTGGGGGTTGGAATGCTTCTCCAGGGCACTGGCAATTTTCCTCAGGTGTGTCTGCTGAGACACACTCTCAGGCAGGAACCAGAGAGTGAGATGTGGAAATCCTGTGACTTTCCCTAATCTGGTCTGTCTGTACCGGAAACAAATCCTCTCCCCCTCCTATATTCTGTTGGAAACTCAATATTAGTGAAGATTGAATTCTTTCCAGTACTTCAGAAAAGAATGTTTTAATAAATGCCAGGAAACAGAATAGAAAACTGCAAAAAGATGAGTTTCTAACTACCCAGTTCCTTTGCTTTTTGCTATTCTATTGTCAGGGTTGCCATGGTTGCATAGGGTTATTCTGTCCATCCACCCATCCATCCATCCATCCACCCACCCACCCACCCATCCATCCATCCATCCACCCACCCACCCACCCATCCATCCATCCACCCATCCACCCATCCACCCATCCATCCATCCATCCACCCATCCATCCATCCACCCACCCACCCACCCACCCATCCATCCATCCATCCATCCATCCATCCATCCATTCCTATCCCTCTCCTAACCTTTTAGACTTTCAAGAAGATGTTTATGTTTAGCCTTGTTTTCATTTCAAGCAGATTCTTTTCTATAAATTTATATTCTATCTGATGGAATTGGTGAAAAAACTTAAAATTTTCCCTGATTTCAGTTTGTGGATGGATTAAATTAATGTGTTTTCAACTTGTTAGGTATAGACAAAGGAAAAGATAGTTGCATTAGTTTGATAATCACAGTAGAGATGATGCATCCCTTCCCTAAATATAGAAGTATCACATATTTCTTATTTTAGAGAATATATTTTTACATGTATAGAAAATTTAAACTGGAAAATTTTAACTTCTTGTGCTTTTGTAAGATCCATTACTATTGTAAGTCTAAGAGACCATTTTCCCTCCAGATTTCACAACCAACCCTCTGGGATCAAAATAGTTGCAAGTTATATATACTAAAGTAATATAGAAAATAGATACATGTTTCCTCAGAAGCTATTTTGATTTTTCCGTAAATAGAAAATGCGAACAGAGCTTATGATGTCACAGTATTTGAGGGAGATCATGACACAGAGCTGGGAATCTGGATGGATTTTAACTGGGGCACAATCTGGGCTGTGCTTTCTCTGTGCAGGCTTACTTTCCCACATGTGACCTACAGCACACATGGACTGCCAGCAGGGAGTCAGAGAAGCCGGCCTTCTGATGTGAAATACTGGGATCTGAGGTTTCAAATACTTTGTAAAAACTGAACATAAGACATTTTAACTAACTCTCAGACTGATTCTCTTTCTCAGTGAAGGACATTTTTCCTTAACGGAGCATTACTCTTTGTTCCCACCTTTTCTCCATTTTACTCTGATGCTTAGGATCCAGGGGCCCTCTTGACAGCTTTCTTAATGAGGCACAACACTGATATTTTACATGAAAAATAAACTTTGAGGTTTAAAGAACATTTCAAGAAGGTTATAGGCATAATAACAGTCATAAAGTGTTGAAATAAATGGAGAGATCATTTTCTCCTGTGCATGCATTTTAATACCTGGAAACCAAGTAAAAATCATCTCCATATGTTGCCTAACCAAACACGTAATCGATTATTCATTGGGAATTAAAGCTGTACGCATAACTGAAGATGACCTTAACAAAAGTTGAAGGTCAGGTCACCTGTCAAAAGTGACAGACTCCTCTATGGGAATTGGGTACGTATGATAGGTTAGGTCCACGAATAAGTGAGACTTCCTGACAGATTTGGGAGGCATGCATTGAACATCTGAATGATTCTTGGTGAAGGTTCATGCATCACTCATACAGAGGGCACTTGGATATATACTCAGTATATTGCTTTGAGGTGTCAGCTTTTTGCAATTTCTTAGTTTTAATTTTATATCACTAATGCCTTGGCTGTATTTCAATTTTGAAGACTCTTTTGTGTAACATGAATGGCTGTTTGTTTGTGTTTCTCTGTCCTGCCTGGTACCCCCAGCTGTTTAGTCCTAGAGAAAAATCACACTGAAATCTCTATAAGTTATAATGCTGATTGGCCCGTTAGGTCTGGCTTCTTACTGGCTAACTCTCACATCTTGATTAACCCATTTTTCTGATCTATGTTAGCCATGTGGCTCAGTACCTTTTTCAGTGGGGCAGCTCACAGCCTGCTGCTTTGGTGATTTGGGCAGGAGTGGGAGGAATCAACTTCTTCCTCCCCAGAATTCTCCTGCTCTCCTTGCATCATTTCCACCTCCTGTCTGGTTTTCCCACCTACACCTCCTGCCTGGTCAATCATAAAACATGATTGACAGAATACAGACAATTCTCCCGCACTTTTGATCACTGGTTTGCTGGTGGAATTGGAACATTGGGAATTTTGCACTTGACTAGAAGTGGCTTTGACTGAAGTCATCTCAGTTGAGGGGTGTGTTACATGCTTGGCATCTGTTGAAGCCGTTACTGCATGCCCGTCACCTTCCTGCTTCTATTACTACAAGGCAGCCCCCGACTCACTGTGTTCTCCTAGAGTCTTGAAGACTTGTTATTTAGGATGTTTTCATTGCCTTTTATTTTCAATGTCAGAATGCCAGACTCATAGGAAGAGCATGATATAGTCATGCCTCCAGTTTTATTCTGAAAGGGTTCATTCTTGCTGTGGTGTCCAAACACACACCACACCGTGTGGTGTGGCTTAGAATCAGTCACATGTCTCCGTGGGTGCAAACCTGGGAAGTGACACTGGTACATTTTATGCTGTCTGTCCTAGGGTGGGACTCAAAACTCAGAAACCACAAACTTTTCTTTAGAAGCTGGCAAAATGACTCAGCAGAGAAGGTGCTTGCTGCCTAGCCTGATGCCCTGCACTGGCAGGTACACACAGGAAGTTTGCCCACCTCCCACAGCTAAATAAATAAATGTAAACACATTGTTTTCTCTAGACAACCTGCCTTATACACAGAGGATGAATTTCACTAATTCAGAGATCAATGTGCTTAAGGCTGTTACTGCAGTGAGGCACACGTGGCTGACACCTATAATCTCACAGCTTGGGAGCTGGAAGTAGAATTAAGAATTAAAAGTAACCCTTGGCTCCATCGCGTGTTTGGGGCTAACCTTTGCACCTTGAAACCCTGTCTTAAAAACCAACTGACCAACCAACTACCTGCCCACTAAAGCTGAACTTGTTTTTGCAGAAAAATCAGATGTGTTCATCACATTACCAGAAGGCAGTTCAACATATTCAACATGTCTTCTAAAGGATCTATTCTGTACTTTTGTTGTTAAAGTAGCAAAAGCGAAGTCAAAAGGTGAATTAATCGCTGAGTGGAAAGGTCCTCATCTGAACGGGTGTCAATCAGAACAAACAGAGAGCACACTGTAGATCCTTCTCAGTACTTCCACCAGAGCGGCTGTGCTCTTTCAGACATTGGGAAGGACCTCCTCACTGATGCTTGTTCAACAAGTCTCTTGTGTGGGGAGGAACGATGTCAACAATGTGAGAGCAAACATTGAGAGGACACTGTTGTCATGGTGTTTTAACATCACTCTACTGAGACCAGGACATACAATATTTTCTCAAATATGAAGGTTACCAGCATCATTTAAACTAGGCATGGTGGCACATACCCTTTACCCCAGTGCTCTAGATGTGGAGGCAGAGGGATCAGAAGTTCAAGGTCATTCTCAGCTACATAGTGAGTTGCAGGCCAGTCTGAGCTATGAGAGATCTGTCTAAAACAAAAAAGGAAGGGATGCTAAAATTAGTTTCAGTCACATTCTAAAAATTAGAGTTGTGTATCTTGTTTCCTGAGCTGATGACAGTCTATGGCTTGTGCAGCCTCCTACAATACTATGTGTACTATTGGGGGTGGGCAGGGATAAGATCCAGGACTCTGGCTTGTGTCCAGACACACAATGTGTCACCAGTTCCTGAAGCTTAGTCTGGTTTTCCATCCAGAGACCCCTGGAGTTCCTTGTCACTGTCATGTTCACAGGTCTGGCTTTTGCATTGTATGTTTTACCCCATGAAGTTTGAAAGACAGGGAGGGAGTGAAAAAATGTCCCTGTATGTTGAGGAGGAAGTAAATAATTGTTTTTGAATAGTCATTACACTTGTAGGATATCTGGAATTAGAAAATAATTAAAAATAATAAAGGAAAAAAAAGCACTTATAAAAGCCAGAGGGGACTGGTGGGCTCTGGCCTTCTAAGCCAATGACTGCCTATTCACTCTGTGAATGGAACCAAATAAATTCTGTGCAGGTTTATCCGCTTGAAATGCCTGGTTTAATTGACTGTTTCAGTTTTTGTCAAAAAAATGGGAGTGATTGTGATCAACTTTAGAAGATTGCAGGAAGCTCTGTTGCTTTTGTGTTTCCCTTGCATCTTAAATTGTAGACATGCACATAGTAATGGGTAATTTTTAATGCACTATCTAAAGATTAAATTAAGCTCATTATTTCTGTAGCATGTTTTATATTTAGAATGTCTTTATGTTAGGAAAAGTATGTTTTGATCAAATTATGAGCTGTAGCTTTCATTTCTGTATCAGAGCACATTCTAAAATGCTTGTGTACTCACCCATCCTGTGAGTACATGGGTGTTTTATACAGTTAACATACATGTCCAGCATTTCCATATGATGTGTTGTTACTATTTTATGTGTGAATCCCTTTTGTAGCATTTTCCAGGAACACAACAGATACACAGACTTATGTAGGCATTCAGTTCAGTAGAGGTTACTTCTGTTTGTGTATAGAATAGTCATTAAGCTTCATCATGTAAATTTTTTTTACAATTCCATATGCATGTTTATTTGATAAAAATTCAGATCTATTAAAATTGTTATTTCTTTATTTTATGAAATATCTTTAGAGATGCATAAGCTCAGAGGTTTTGTGACACTCATGACATGTATTTTGTATACAGACAATCACAGAAATAAATGTATAATTTTACAAAGAGTTTCACTTAAATTCATGTTGTGGGACTGTTCACTGCTTCCTTTTAAATAGTTTTGTTTTCCCCTCCACAATTAAGAAACAGGCAGTTAAGCACATCCCTATGAGCACAGAGCTTGTACTGAGCACCTCTCGGACACATTAACTCACCGTGGTCATCCCACTGGGGCGCAACAGCAAACTCCACCAGGAAGCAGGTGTCTAAACTACCAGAGGCAGGCCACTTTGCAGACACGGTTCGTGAACGTCAGAAACTCCCCACAGTGACACCAATAGAGCGTCCACAAGGCACTGCAACATTGCTTGCGTGTGTCTGTTGCGATACTTGTTTATGACAATAAACACAGCTCTCTCGCAGGCTTCCGAGTGGAGTTTTCTCCTCCTCTAATGGGGCTTCAGTCTATTAAATTGTTACACAGTCTCTCCAATGTGCTCATAGTCAAACTCAATCTTCCATTAAGAAGACAAATGATACAGGAATGCCTGGCACTTCTGGTTGATCTAACAAGTGCATTTGGTTTGGTAGCAAAAAAAAGTGACATGAAAATGCAAGAGAAAAAAGCAAGACAGTAAGTTTAAAACTTCATGAGGCAACGATCTCTGGTTTCCACTGCTCACGGTTTCATTTGTTATATATTCATTGGGCTTAATTATTTTGTTTTTATGTATGTGTGTCTCTGAGTGTGTGCCGTGTGTGCAGGCACCTAGGGGTGGCAAGAAGAAGCTGTCAGACTCCCTGGAGCTAGAGTTCACTCGTGGTTGTGAGCTGATGGGCTGGGAACTGAATCCAGATCCTTTTTGCAGAGCCATCTCTCAGCCTTGCTTTTGTTGTTGCTGCATTCACTGGAAACAGGATCTCACTCTGTCGTCCTCAGTGGCCTGAAACTTACCGTGTAGCCCAGGCTGGTTTCAAATTCACAACTATTCTCTCGCCTCAGCCCTCCATGCTGGGACCACAGGCATAAGTTACCCTACTTGGTAATCATTGTTCCTTTGAATTTTATTTTAAAAAACGTACTCCCCCATTGCTGTGGAGGCCAGGAGACAATGTGCAGGAGTTGGGTTTCTCTCCTACCTCATGGGTTCTGGGTCAGTCAGAGGTCAGCAGCTGCCCTTACCTGCTGAGTCTTCACATGTGTTCGCTCAGGTTGCTCCTTTGGGCTATGGGTAAAAGTTAGGATTGTCCTGCTTCTCCTAGTTTTCTGATTATTTCCTGACTTCTCATCCTGTCCTTTGACTCCTTGAGGTCTCCCCGAGCAATCTCGTTCATACCCTTCACAACCCCTTATGTGCCGTGACGTCTACACTGAGGACTGCTAGCCAGGTCTCTCCCTGGGAACTCCAGACCTCTGAGTACTGCTTTTGGCTAGATCTTGGTTCCTCAAAGTCAAATGTTCTGTTCTTGGAAGACAGTTCTACTCCCATGTTGTCCACCCTGGCCCATGGCACCAGTTGCTAATCCCAGGGACTACAGGGCTGTGCCACCCTGACCACTTTATATGATGTTGGCGTTAAACCCACAGCTTCCTGCATGTTAGGCAAGCACTTTGCTAGCTGAGCTATATCTTAGCTCTAATACAGTTTTGAAAACTTTTTTTATTTTGGGTACCACTTGCTTTCTGTTTTGTTACCATTCTCTGTTCTTATCACTAATATTTCCTTCTGTTTCTGTGTTTGCTGTAACTCCTTCAGCTGAACGCCTTGCTAATTGCATTTTGGCTTCTCCCATTTCTGACATATGCTTTTGGGGCTTTAAATGGACCAGCATGTTTCACAGCAGTGAGAACAAGAAGTTTTGATAGAAAATCCTTGTGACTGCAATTGGACTGTAAGTCGTTTCTGTGAATTTCCCTACTCTTTGACCCATGTCCCAGTTAGTAGGTTTGGGAATGCTTGCCCCTTCCACGTTCCCTTTAATTGACTGGCGCGTCCATCCAACTTCTGTGAGCACTGAGTGCTTGGACACACTCTTCAAGCACAGGGACGCTATAATGGCCAGGAGGTTCATTTCTGCAGTATTGGCTTACATCCAATGGCTGATTGGTATGGAAGCCAATACTTTAGTACCTTGCTTCAGGTGGAACTGTCCAAAGCTGCTGGTGGGTGCAGGCTGAAGGCACTTTTCCGTATCCTTGTCTTCTTCCATCTCCCCACTTCTGCTTCTCTCACACTTCCTAAGAACGCCCCTTCATAAATCTGTGTAAGTACGTCCATCTCAGTTCTGCAGCTAGAATGCTCAACTTAAGATAGAGCAACCCAGATGCCATGGGCTTTGGAAGAAGATTTACAGAGGGGGCTTCTGAAATTATATCTTACTGGCCAAGCAACAATACTCCATGCTCTGCAGGTATGTGAGGTTGAAAGGGTGTAGCCTGCGATTGCAGATCGTCTCCTGTGGCTGACTGTGGCGGCACGGGGATGGAAAGTTAGGCGCTCCCACTAGCTGCTACAGAGTGGCTGGGATTTGGAGGCATGTAGGGAAACATAACCCTAAGAAAGACTATGATGTTAGGTAACTGTCTTTGAATATGCCTTAAAAATTGAAGCAAGAAGCCAAGAGTAATGGTTCATTTCCTTTCTCCCAGCATTTGGGAGACAGAAGCAGAAGATTGAGATGAGGTTGAGGCCAAGTTTATATCTAACTTTGACTACAGAGTAAGACCTCTCAACTCCAAAGTCCTTCAAAAAATTTGAAGGACTTCTGTGGAGGTGCCCACTGAACCCTGATATCCATCAATATCTGTACCAGTTAAGCTAAGTAGTTATGCCAGATTGGCATGGCAGACTACAGAGGAAGGGACAAACATATATTGACACAGGCATGCGTAAGTCACTCTCCTGTCTAAGATAGGGGTGTTTGGGGGCTTAGAATACAGACTGTTTATCAAAGCAATTAGTGCTCAGGAGGCACAGGATTTCACAGAAAGATCGGTTATGTCTGTAGGCAGGAAAGAAAGTAGATACTTTGAAGAACAGCCTTCTGAAGCAGCGGAAAAGAGGACAGGATCCCAGAATAGCATTCAGCCATCAGAAGCCAAATGAGGTTAGTTATTGGTATGGGTGGCTCCTGCGAGGCCTGATTTGTTATTTGTAAAGATGTTCCATAAAACATGTTAATGTAGAAGTTTTATTTATATTTATGTGAGCACGCGCATGTGTACCAGTTTATATGTGTACCAACGTGTGTCCTTCCACTTTTATGTTGGTTCTGGGGAATGAAATTTTTTTCAAATTATTTATTTATTTATTAGAAATTTCCACCTCCTCCCCACCTCCCTTTTCCCTTCCCCTTCCCACCTCCCCCTTCTCTCTCTATTCCTAAGTGCAGTCAGGGTTCCCTGCCCCGTGTGAAGTCCAAAGTCCTCCCCCCTCCATCCAGGTATATAAAGGTGAGCATCCAAACAAACCAGGCTCCCACAAAGTTAATCCATGCAGTAGAATCAAAACCCAATGCCATTGTCCTCGACTTCTCAGTCAGCCCTAATTGACAGCCACATTCAGAGGGTCCATCACTCCCAGTCCAGCTAGCCTTGGTGAGCTGCTTTACCTACTGAGTCATCTCCAAATGTGATCTTTTAAAAGGTAAGATAGGTTAGAGGCTATCAAAGTCTATAATTGACCGAGTGGGACTGGAGAGGTGTTTCAATGACTAAGAACATTTGCTGCTTACAGAGGATCCTGGTTCAGTTCTCAGACTCAACATGGTGTTTCACACCTATCCATATCTATCCATAGATAGAGATGGTTGTAAATTTCCATGTCAGTGGTGGGAATTGAACCTGGGTTCTTTGAAAGAACAGCCAATGCTTTTAACCGCTGAGCCATCTCTCCGTCCTCCAATAATGATCTCTTAAAGAAAGAAGGACATATAGGAACTGAATGACAGATGGAGTCCTGGCCAAGGTGGACCACACAGTAGGTACCCCGTGTCTACAGACACATGCAGTGGTAATTTCCACTAAAAGCACAATGGTGTCACTCGCAACCGCTGACCCTTCACCTAATCCTCATACGCTGTAGAATAAGAGCTGCCAAGGAGAAAAGGCTGTATGGAAGTCGTTCAGCCATCTCCTTCTGTGTCAAGAAAGTATCACAGTGAGGAAATGGCAGCCATGACCACTGTTCTCCCAGTCCGCAAGGATGCAGGAGTGTGAGGTCTCAAGGCATATCAAAACAGCAAAGAAACCAAGGGTCCTGTTAGATCAGCTGCTGGGATCAAAATGATAGTAATGTTTAATGAAGGACTAGTTACTTAACTCAGTAATAGACTCAATTACAAAAGCCCATGTCAGATGTGTTTTATTAGAAACAGACCAGCAAGCCTCTGGCCTTTGTGTGTGGCCACTGAAATATTAAACTCCATACCTATGTTTCCCTGTAACTCATCTTAAACACGAATCAGAAGGCAATTCCTTTGTCAAGTCTTGATCTTTTTTATATTTTTCTGCAGATGTTGCATTGGAGTGTGGGTAATTATTTCCATCTTCCATCACTTCCCTACATCTTCCTTTAGCTGTGTCAAATTTACTACTTGTTTTTTTCATTTTGGTTTTTAAATTAAGGGTTTCATTATTTTAATTTCCAGAAGTGTTTGTTTCTTTTAAGTTTTTTCTTCTGTCTGTTTAGAGACATTGTTTTGATGTGATTTCTATCCTTTCCTGCATGACTGGGGAGGGTTCTCCAAAGGCATGGAACTGATAAAATGAATATATATTAGATGGTCATTTATTAGATTGGCTTACATGATTCACTCTGGTTAGTTTATCAACTACTATGTTTATATGAGGGGCCCACAACTGCTAAGTCCGCAAGACTGGGGACCTCTGTAGTTCAGCTTGGCACCAAAGGCCTGGAGGATTCCTCAATGTGACTTATCTTCAGTCCCCAATGAAAGGTTTAAGAATTTGGGTTCTGATGTCGGCGAAGAATGAAAGCAGTGGTGGCAACAGCAGGATGACAAACTCGCCAGGTATGAAGACAAGCTTCAAAAAGCAAAACTGTCCCCTCCCTTCTCTGAGTCCCTGTAAGATGGAAAGGGGGTCTTCTCACTTCAGTTAACCCAGTCAAGAAAATCCCCATCCCCATAACAGAGGTTAGGCTCGAGAGAATCTCTCTTGGGTGTTGCAGGAAGTTTGTCTCCTCCCTGAATCCAGATCCTGTCAAGTTGCTAACTGCATTAGCAATCACATCATAGAGCTCACATTTAGATGTCTGATGACAAGCACAGTTTTGAAGTGATTGTGTTTCTAGCCCGTTCATCTGACTACACTGCCGCGTCTGCTCATCCTAAGAAGTCCTGTCCTTGCAGAACTTTCATTCTTTAAACTGTGAACTTATCTTTGCATTTGTTATTTATGCAGGGCCCCTTATACTTGGTGAGTCTATCTTGGGGTGGGATGGGTCTTCACATTTCATTTTGCCAGATACTGAGATATTTCATGGTCCCAATTCTGGCTGATATTAGGATGTCCCAGTGTGCCTCTGGAGGGGTTTCAGGTTCTTGTGCCCTGGAACAAAGGTTGAGCAGACCTGTATTTGGAGGGCAGTTGATTAGAAGATACTTATCTAAGAGAGAAAGTGGGCCAAAAGCATGAGAGAGCTGAACAAAATAATGGCCCCACTGCACAGGCTTGATGCTGTGGCTCATGTAACGAAAGATGTCACTGAGACAGGCTTTGAACTCCCCTTCGTTTAAAGTCAGTTGTTCTTAGAGCTCTTCCTAAAGGATTCTAGGCCTTTGTAAAACTTAGCAATGAGAAAACCTGGCATGCAAAGAAGTCTCATGGCTGAGGATTGCTTAGGCAAATGGTTCCTTCAGAGAACTCCAGATGACAGGTTTAGATATGTGAAATTTGTTTGCTAAAGGTGTAAATTGTATAACAATAAAGAGACCCTTTGTGAAGCAACGGGCAGTCAGTACACCAGAAGCTGATTCCCCTGCTGCTTTTACTAAGCCTGAAATTCATCTCGGAGTGACCCCTTTTCTTCCACCGACCCCTGCCAAGCAACACTGGCCGGCTCTTTTGCCTAGCACTGGCTTTTCTGCAGTGCTCTGTTGTCTTATGCACAACTTCATGTGCTGTGTCTCATCTCCATGTTCAATACTCTTCCAGAGGTCTGTGTCTTATTGCTGTCAGGAGCTATCGTTGCCCTTGGATGGACCCTCTGAATTTCTCTGTGCCAGTGGTTTGAGTCTGTTTCAGTAGCCCCAGCTTTTTCCTTTGCCAACTTGTTTTTCTCATATTTTAATTCTCAGCCTTCACATGATGCTTCTGAGACCTCACTGTCTGCCATCTCCCCCACTTCCGCTCAACCTTTGGAATTCTTATCCTTGAGTAGTGCAAGTTTGAGACCTGCATGTGGCAGTGTTGCACTTTGATTTTACATAGACTTATTTTTCATGAGAAATGTTAGGATGGAGGAGTTAGATGGCTCAGTGATTGAGAACACTTGTTACAGAAAGCCCAGGTTTGACTCCCTGCATACATATCGTGGCCCACAACAGTATATAACTCAGAGAATCTGACACTGTCTTCTGACATCCATGTGCACCAGGCATGCATGTGGTGCACAGACATACAAACATGCATGTAAAGACTCATAGACATCAAGTAAAAATCAATATTATAAAAAAGGACTAGGGTAGATACCAAGCTTTTCATGCTATTTATAGGTCTATTATCAGGTTGTTTCAAATTCTTAGTTCTTAAAAGTAGTGTTGTGATTGAACGTTTCTCTCCCGTCTGCCTGTTCTCAAATACCTGGCAGCTGCTTCCCAAATAATTAACTAGGATGCTTAAAATCACATATAAATGCTCGTCCGATAGTTCAGGCTTGTTACTAGCTGACTCTTACGTTTAAATTAACCCATTTCCATTAATCTATGTATTGCCATGTGGCTTGTGGTTTTACCTGTTCTCTAGCATGTCTTGCTTCCTGGACAACTGACAGGTGTCTCCTGACTCTGCCCTTCTCCTTCCCATCATCCTTGGTTTGGTCATCCCGCCTATACTTCCTACCTGGTGACTGGCAAATCAGCATTTTATGAAACCAGTTTGGGTGACGAATCTTTACACTGTACAAATAGGACTATTTCATAGCGAGTTGTTTTTGGGGGATCCCACAGTTGGAAGAAATCTCATTTCCTTTCCGTTCTGTCCATCTTGAGTGTTAATTATCAAGATTCCATGGCCTGAGGTGTTCCAAAAAGATCTGCTCCTTCCTAAATTTGCCAGAGTAGTGGCCATACCTTACTTTCTGGGGTTATTGAGCAATCAATGGTTTCTTAACAGCCAGGGCTGGAGAAATGTAAAGTTGCTCTGCTTATACACAGATGAAAAAGGGATCTAGAACCTAGGTTTGCAGACACGAAGAACATTTGCTGAAAGAGGTCGTGCATTTGGGGAGAACGAGGTATTTGTCTGTGCGATCTCTTATCAGTTTGGTAGGTGTGGTGGCTTGAGTGAGTGGTGTGAGGCCCCATAGGCTCATAGAGATTGGCACTGCCTTATTGGAGGAAATGTGTCACTGGGGCTGGGCTTTGAAGTTTCAGATGCTCAAATCAGTCCTGGTGGCCTGCTCCCTCTTCCTGTTGCCTGCCTATGTAAAAGTTTTGGTTACTTTTCCAGCACCATGTCTGTGTGTTTGCCGCCATGCTTCTTGCCATGATAATGTTCTAAACCTCTAGACTGTAAGCCAGTCCCAATTAAATGTTTTCCTTTGTAAGAGTTGCTATGGTCATGGTGTCTCTTCACCACAATAGAAACCCTAACTAAGACAGAAGGTAGCAGTGTGTTTACCACAGTTATCTCGTGGCAGGTGATTGGAATTTGTTAAAATGGATAACATGTGTTTAATTATTCTCTAACTGTTGTCACCCAAAGACAAAATGCCCTCCCCACCCCAACCCATTTTTAGCTGCTGGTGTTGTTTTGGGAACTTGTGGATCCTTTAGGAGGTGGAGCCTCACTGAAAGAAGTGGTCATTTGAGGGTTGGCCCTATAGGATATGATATGGCCCTAATTCCTATACCAGACTCTCTTTGCTTCCTGTTCCACTGGGAAGAGAACAAGCTGCCCACTCAATGGGTGATCTTTCATTCTCTTAGCATTAGCTTTGGTTAGCTGTACAACATTGAATACAAACTGTTTACATGCAAAGCTTAGTGGGAGGGCACTTATCTTTATGGTTACCATAGAGCCTTCATGATTCTTCATCCCAGCCTATGCTGCTGGTGTTGAACAGCTGCAGGTGATGTGACTGGCATGGTGGGAAATTTCTGTCACGGTTATGTGGTTGTCTGAGAAGTGGTCTTACATGGACTAGTTAGTGGGAACCCTGATGCCTGTCTCAGTATTACATTGCTTTAAAGTTTAAAATTCATCATCTTTGTCATTCATAAGCTGCTATTGGGCTTCCTGCCTTGTAGAGCACCTGTGCCTCTAGCTGCCAGGCTCTTTGGAGGGCTTCATGACCCAGGCGTGCCACGTCTACATAGTGAGGGAGTTGCCAGTGGCACTTGCTCCCCAGCCTCAGTACCACACTCTGCATCCTCGAATTGCAGAGCAAAACTGGGGTCAGAAGATCGAGTCCTTGGGTACAGAGCTGCAACAATGCTGATCTTCCCTGTAGGAGTCAAACTCTGAAGTCTGGTGAGACTATTTTAATGCCCCTGCATGTCATGACTACTCTTCAAAGATTTCTGAGGAAGAAGTTGGGTTCCTTATAGAAATTGCTTCCTTCTCTTTGTCTGGAAGCCCTTACCCTAAGCTTATTTCTGCTGCTCAGCTTTGGAAATCAGAGATACTGTCATAAGGAGAAAGTTTCACATGATGGTAGATCTGTGCTCAGAAACTTGGTTGCTGGGGAAATAAATTCTGCCTACTTTAATGTATTAAAAAAAAAAAAAAACTAGGTCTGAAGATCTCCTGAGTAAATTGGGAGCATGGGGACCATGGGAGAGGGTAAAAGGGGAGAGGAGAGAAAGAGAGGGGAGCGGAGAAAAATATGCAGCTCAATAAAAAAATATACAGCTCAATTAAAAAAATAAAAAGAAAAAAAAGCAAAAAATCTAAATCTGGGGCTGGAGTCATGGGTTAGAGTGCTTGCATCTCTTGCAGAGGACTATAGTTCAATTCCCAGTAGCCTCAGGCGCACAACCAACTGTAATTCTAGCTCCAAGGAATCTGACACTGTCTCCTGCCTTCTGTGAATTCACATGTACACACACACACACACACACACACACACACACACACACATCACACACGTGCCACACATATACATCCCATCCCCACACACATGCATGCCACACCACACATACACAATTAAAAAACAAAATCTAGATTGTTTTTGGCAAAATTTCCACCTGCTATTCGTCATCCTCATAATTCTATTGAATATCAGTCTCTGCTTGGCACTGTGAGTGAGCAGCAGGCCCCTGCCCCTCAGGAGCTTGTAACAACAGCAACGTCAAGGTTGGTGACAGTGACTCTAAGGATGACAGACAGCTGCAGCCACACAAGTGGCAGCACTGATGTGATTCCTTGACTGTCTGATAGACATTGTCTCTAAGCCCTTCTCTTTTAAACATCTTACAACGTCCTGTGAAGAAAGGACTGTCATCACATCCAAGTCCATTTTATTTAAGAAGTGTGTGAGATGTGGAATAAATAATTAGCTTCAAATTTCCCAACTAGTAATTCAAAGATTGACTTTTCTCAACTCCTGTGATTGGCCACTGTGTTATTATGGTTCTGACCTCATCAGAAAACACCAGGAAGACTAGAGACCAAAAATACGAATGAGATGGCTCAATGGGTATGAACAAGTGCTTCCAAGCCTGATGAACTGAGTTCAATTCCTAGAACTCATGTGTTGGGAAGGAGAGAACTCACTCCCTTAAGTTGCCCCCACCAGGCACGCACACACACAGATATGAATGTAAGTTTTATTATTGTCATGTTATTAGAATAAAGTGGATTTTGCAGGCTCTTTTCCTTAAAAGGAAGCAGCCTTTTTAAAGGAAGTTATGCATTGCATCTTGAATAAAGAGTTAGGACAAAGCAGGCAAAGTTGTACTTTAGAAATGAAAACAATACAGTGGGCCAAGCTGAATGTTAGGTGGCTGAGCTTCTGGCTCATGGACTCTGACTTTGGTTGATAGAAAACAAGGCCAGGCTGCAAGGTGAGTCTTGCTTAGCTCCTTGGATCCCAACTGAAGGAAGAGGCAGGATGAGATGTGAGCCTGTTGGGCCTCTCCGCGGCACACTGGCAACTTTCTGCATGGCTTCAGAAGCAGGGCAGAGTAAATCACCTCCCATGCTTGTTGATTCCCTGTATCCGAATGTTTTATCAACACGGCCTGGCCACATAGACTCCAGTCCGGGAAGTCAATAAAGTCAGATTCTATTTCAGGTCTTTTCTGAGATAAGTAGCTGACTGGGACTCACAATCATTCCAAGCAGCTGAAAATAGCTAACAAGACATTTTAATGAGTTAATAAATCTTTCCCACTGAACTACATGGGAAGACATGAAACATCACACTTAAGCTTCTTGCCAGCCTTAATTAAATTTGATGCTGAAAAGGTCAGTGCCCCGTCTGGCAGGTTCCAAATCACTTCAGCCTTCAACAGCAGGGGTGATTACAGGGGTGAAAGCAGATGTGTGCACAGGCAACGAGGAGCCTCCTCCCATCACCGAAATTGTAAACAGATGCGTTTTAAGTGGGCCTCATCCCAGCTAATAACAACTGGCATTTATCTTGTCTTCGCTCCAAGTGCATCTGCTGTGTTATTTACTTAGTTCTTCCCAACAACTCCAGGAACTCCTTGTTGGTAGCTTTTCTGATAGATGAGGAAACCAAGGCACAGAACATTGTGGTAGCCAGTTTGCAAAGTGATTAAAAGCAAGACTTGAATGTCTGACTTCAGGGCTCTGTTGCCATTCTTAGCCAAGTATTGAACTGTGTATGAGTATTCCATGAGCTACATGCTAATAATGCTTGCCAGGAATTCTATAAATTCCATCTAATGATAGCTTGGAGTATGCAAGGCCTTTAGATGCTTCATAGGATACAGAATTATTTGCATCCTGTAGTTTGGAGGTCATCTGGTCATCTGATTTAAAACAATTATTGCAGTTTCTTTTTATTCGTTTTTAAAGATTAATTGTTGTTCATACAACATGTTTTGACCATGCTGCCCCCTCTTGTAATCTTCCTAGATTCTCCTCCTCTCCCTACCTACCTGACTTCATGTTCTTTCTCCCACCTCAGTTTCAAAAATACTAAACCAAAACCAAAACCAAAAGCCTAAGACAAAAAAAATGCCAAAACAAACAAAAAGCCCACAAAGCAAAATAAAACAAAAACAACCAACCAAACATGGAGTTCATTTTGTGGTGAGCACCTCTTCCTGGAATGAAGTTGATATAGTCAGTGACACTCCATTGGAGAGAACTCCTCTTCCCTTTGCCGGCAGGCAGGTATTCATTACAGCCAGCTTCTTGGTTAGGGATGATGAAACTCTGTGTTTCTCCTCCTCTCTCAGTGCTAGGACTCTGTCTGGCTTAACCTACGTAGGTCTTATGCATGCTTCTGCATAAGTGAGACTGATTAATAAAACAAATGAAGCAAAATTAATAAAAAGCTCAGGGACTGATATTGGGGTTCAACCTGAAAGTTAGAAAAACAAAGCAGCCAGCCACTGGCTCTTACCTCAACCTCAGTTTCAAATGGGAATCCTGCCTATATGGATCTCAGACTGAGATTGAGACTGAGAGCTGTCTCCTCCTGTTTTATAATCCTCTCTAGTTCTGGGATTAAAGACGTGTACCACTGGGATTAAAGGCATGCACCGCCTGGTTTCTAGAACAACTAGTGTGACTACTGGGATTAAAGGTGTGTGTTGCCACTGCCTGGTCTATAAGGCTGACCAATGTGGTTGTTTTACTTTCTCAATGCCCAAGTGAGCTTTATTTATTAAAATACAATTGAAATGCTACTACATGAGTCCTATTATGTTTGGAAAACACTGTTTCCTTGAAGTTATCTACCACTTCTGGATTTTACAGTCTTTCTGTCTCCTCTCCCCCATATATTCTTGAGATTTGAAGGGAGGAGTTTGATGAAGACATTTTATTTTAGGAATTATTGCTCTAATGCTTCTCACTCTGAACTTCTAGTCATGGGAATTGGTATTGACCCACATCTACTGCAAGAAGAAGGTTCTCTGATAAGGGTTGAGTCAGGTACTTATAAATTGATGTATCTGTCCTGCTTGGCCCTGCAGCCACTCAGTCCCAAGGAAACACACAGAGGACACAGAGGCCTATATTATTTATGAACTGGTTGGCCTATTAGCTCAGTGTTATTATTAACTAGCTCTTACAACTTAAATTAACCCATAATTCTTATCTATGTTTAGCCACGTGTCTTGGTACCTTACTCAGTGCAGTATTCTCATCTTGCTTCCTCTGTGTCTGGGTAGTAACTGCAGACTGAGCCTTTCCTCTTCCCAGAATTCTTCTGAAGGCCCCACCTACACTTCCTACCTGGTAACTGGCCAATGAGCATTTTATTAAACCAATATGACTGACAAATCTTAAAAGGGTACAAGAGCATTATCCCACAGCAGGCACTGATCTATAGGTATAACAGTATGCCATTAGGATCCCTTTTATTGCTGTTTTAGGAGACAGAGTAGTAGGTTTTTCTTTAGACCCATGAAGTATCTAGTCTCAGGTTCTTGGTCTTTTAGCTGTGTTAGATGTAGGCTTCATCTAATGGACTGGGCCTGAAAGCCAATCAATAATGATTGTTTACTCCCACAACATTTGTGCCACTATTATACCGTTATATTTTGCAAACAGGTTTCTGTTGTAGTATAAGTCTGTAGTACAGACTTTATAACTGGGTGATATTGATGGTTACTATTTTCTTCTGATAGTGAACAGAGTACTTTCTAGTACTAGAACAGAGTACCGTGTGTGCTAGTCAGTGGAATAAAGCCTCTAGTTAGACACCAGCTTGAGTATTCTGTTTGATGGCACAAGTAAACATGGTCTTTAGTAATAGGGCCTTACCATCAGGCTGTGGAGTGTCGAGGACTGGCTTTGATAAAAATAACTCTTACCAGGATAGGGGCATGGGAATTTTAGAAATATAAGTAAAGAATATGAAGACACATATAAAAATAACAGGACAGAAATCATAGAAAATGTCAGGAGCACATTCCAGTGATTGAAATCCTGAAATTTGCCAGCGTTTATTTTTCCACAGCTTTTATACCCAATGTAGACACAGGGAAAGGTAACAAAAGACGTTTATTAACATGATACAACGGATAACTCACACAATCACTTTATCACTCTGAGGCATCAAATCATTAGTATTCTGTTGCCTAGGTAGTGAAGGTATTCTAGGTCACTTATGCTGAAGACTGTCCTTCCCCACGTGACCCATAGTTACAAAAGAAGGAGCAGGAGTACATTTCCATATCCTGACCACCTGTCAGGATGGCACTGACTTACTAGAACAAACTATCTTAATTTCAAAAGAACCAAGCAATCACATCCTGAATTGGAACATGCAACTATGCTTGTCAATCTCCAAATTCTCTGACAGTAAGTCAAGGTGGAATTGGGCCTGCATTTCTTGACCTCCACAGTGGAGCAAAACCAATAGCTTTGGCAATTCCGGGTGACCTCTTTGGCCAATGATGCAACACGATGTAACCCATTTCTGGTGCTGGGGATTTTATTTAGTGGCATAAGTTGTCTAGTTGGGGCATTGCCTTTCCCATAATATGGTGGTGCCATTTTGAACCGGACACTAAGACCAACAGTTAATAAATTTGACTCCATGAGGATAAAAAGCTTTGGAATGGCAAAGGACACCATCATTTGGGCAAACCATTGTGGGCTATTTATACACTGTGTGAAGAGATACTGCTTTGATTGGTGTACTAAAAAGCTAAATGGCTAGCAGCTAGGCAAGAGACAAAGGCAAGATTTCTGGGGAGAGAAAGGAAGCAGAGGAGAGAAATCTAGGTGTGCAGGAGTCACAGCCAGACATGGAGAGGAACCAGGAGGTGCAGGATGGAAGAGAGGTAATGCCGTGTGGCAGAGTGTAGATTAATATAAATACGAGATAGCTGGAACAAGCCTAGGTCAAAGGGCAAGCTTACAGAATTAATAAGAAGTCGCTGTTATTTGGGAGTTGGTGGTACAGAGAAAGACTTGCTACACAAAGCAGCAGCTACAGTTTTTATCAATTATGCATCAGATAAAGGGTTAGTCTCTGGAATATATAAAGCACTATGAAAATGCAATATCAAGAAAACAGTCCAATTAAAACTGGGTTAAAGAACTAAACAGAGTTCTCAGAAGAAGAAACTCAAATGGCTGAGAGACACATCAAGCCATGTTCAATATTCTTAGCTACCAAGGAAATGCAAATTAAAACCACTTTGAGATTTCATCTTACCTAGTCAGAATGACCAAGACAAATAAAACTAAGGACAGCACATGCTGGTGAGGATACAGAAAAAGGGAACCACTTACTAGTGGGGTATAAACTGTTCAGTACTGTAGAAATCAGTGTGGTGGTTCTTCAGGAAGTTGGGAATCGATTTACCTCAATATTCAGCAGTACCAATCTTGGGCAATACCAAAAGGACTCTTCATTCTTCTACAGAGACACTTGCTCATCCATGTTCACTGTTGCTCTACTCATAAAAGCCAGAAATTGGAAGTAGCATAAATGCCCATTAACTGATGAATGAATAATGAAAATGTGGTACATTTATACAACAAAATATTATTCAGCTGTTGAGGAAAAGAAAATTGTGAAAATTTCACATCAATGGATAGAGCTGGAAGAGTTGTACTTTCTTGAACCCGAAGACCTCAGGAGAACATCCGTTTTCATTGACTCTCTCTCTGGGCTCTGGCATTGCACATCTGGCTGCCTTTTGTCTCTCACTTCCTACTGCACACCTCTTAACTCTTCCACAAATGAACAGAACAAAACATCACACATTTCTTGTAAGCCGGATCACCGGGGGCTAACCTTTGTTTATATTCAGCATCCTCTGGGGCCATGCCTGAAACATCATGAGCCATGAACCCTTCAGGCATGTCCTAATGTAGAGGTCCTCTTTTGTAGCATCAATCACACCTGAGATCTTTCTAATGCCCTGGTAAAGCCCATAGGAGCAGGGCTGTCATTAGGAGTTCTCCTTACTGCTCAGTTGTGCTGTGTTTTCACAGCCCCACTGAGCGGCCTCTCCACACTTCCTCAAATTCTTCCAGTAGTGACTTCCACTTCTCTAATGTTCGTGTTTACCATGTCTAGACTAACACAATAATGACCGATGGAAGGTTTCACTCCCCGCCCTATAGATTTTTAATCCTCTCATTAACATCGAGTGTCATGTTTTTTAGTTTCTATATTGCATATCTTTATGACTGTCTTCATATCTTTATAACTTGTAAATAGGATCTGTTATTTCTCACTATAAACCTCTAAACAGTTATTGCCATTGCATGAATATTTACAGCCTAGCAGAATCGATATGTTGAAACCTGTCTTTGGACTTTGGACATCATAGGACTTTGATGTCAGGGGTGGAAGTCGGGGTGAATGAACCATGAGGATGGAACCTCATGAGTGGGATTTGTGCCTTTCTAAGGACCTGAACAGGCCAGAGTTCAAGTTTTTATATTTTCCTATGTGAAGCCACTATAAGAAAACACCATCTATGAGTCAAAGAGTGAGTTCTCAGTGAGACACTGAATCTGTGGGATCCATGATCTTGGGCTTTGCAGTTTTGGAACTGTGAGGAAAAATTTGCTCATGTTTGCAAGCTATGCCGGTTCCAGAGTTTGATTCTTGCTGCCTAAGTAACTAAGACAGTTATTCTTGAATATATTTTAAAAGATTTTATTCCATTTTTAATTATGTCTATGCATGTATTTCTGTATATGGATGTGGGCACATGAGTGCAGGTGCCCTGGAGGACAGAAAATGGTTTTGTATTTTCTGGAACTGAAGTTACAGAAAGTTGTGAGCCACTACCCAGTGTCAGTGCTGGGAATCAAACTTGGGTCCTCTGTAAGAGCAAAGTGTGTTTGTTTATTTTTTGAGGCAGAGGCTCCCAATGTAGTTCTTGCTGACTTCTCTAGTGCTGGGACTAAAGGTGTGGGCCACCATGGCCATCACAGTCTGTGCTCGTAAACACTGAGCTATCTTTCCAGTCCTTTGAGAAAATTATTCTTGATTCTTCATTAAGTTAGATGAGGGTGTTGGGATCTCCAGTCTCATCTACCCAACTTCTCATTCATTTCTCCACATTTTGGTAACTCTTCACTTTTGTATCGTCATATCGATCTAGTCAGTCTATTTTGTAACCAGAATTTTGATTTGCCTTTGGTTGTGGTCTGATTCTGAAAGCTAAGAGAAAGCATGTGGAGTGTTTGTGCTTTTGGCTTTGAAATGTTTGTCTCTGCAGAGCACAGAGTGTTTTGCCTCTGTGAATTCAATGGTCTCAGCTCATTTTCTATAGAAATAGAGTGTACCCAGTTGGAACGCCAAGTTTCCAATGGCTCCTTTTCTTAGATTTTATCAATTTTTCCCTCTCATGGCCCAATCTTGCTTACTACTTGGACCATGATTTCTTGGCGCCACTTATTTAAAAATTTTCTTCCTGCAGTTTGACTCCTTTTCTTTTCTCTTTTTTTCCCACTAAGAGCCCCAGCTATTTTCTATAGATTTAAAGCTACCTTATATCTATTACATGAAATCATACCCCTTTTCCTCTCAGTATAATTTCAGTCACTCTGTAGCTAGTGTGTTGTTGTTTTGCCTGGAATCTTTTTGGATTCCGTTCATATTTTATGTTGGAAATTTCACAAAAATGTGTTTGACTTGACAATGAATTCATAGAATCTAATATTTAATGAGTTCATCTAATAGGAATTTTTCTGCACATCATAACCTTAATTTTTATTTTGGTATTTTATCCATTATTTATTCTCTATTATTTTCTATTATTATTTTCTGATTTATTAGATATCTGTCTATCTGTCTATATACTTGTCTATTGTTATATATGTTTTTACCTTTCTCACTTTTTTAAAACTGGCTTTAATTTCTAGTAAATCCTTTCAGTTTATTCTTTTACTAATTTGCCAGTTTAAACCACTTAATATTACTTTTGATGGTATTCTGTTTTTATTTTACTCATGTAATTGAGTTCTTTTGAGTCCCTCTATGACTTTTGAAGTCCTGTTCCCTGTGACATTCCTTCCTCCTCTCTGGTCTCAGACACTGCTTCTTCTCAGATGTTTGAAGATACTGGTGTATTTTCATATCTGAAGAGGAGCTCCCCACTACCCTGCACCTCCCCCACATATCAACCTGGAACTCACTCACTCAGTTCATGACTGGCAGGTCCAGTTCCTGCTGTTTCCTATTGGGATGGGTATGATCACTGGGAAGAACAAGCCCACAGGCAAGGCTCTCAGCTGGGAATATAGACTTGGACATAGTGAGGACACACTAGTTGCAACCAGGGCCTCCCCTCAGTGTGGTGTGAGAAGAGCTTGCCTCCAGGACTCCCGTGTCTCTGATCTCATCCATTGTCTTCTGCATGCTTGTCTATGACTGATGAGGATTTGCTTCTGGGAGTTGGCAGAGCACCGGTCTTCAGTAGCTGGATCTGTGTGCACTGTGTACAGGCTGACACTGTAGCAGCAGAGGCTCTTCTGCTCTAAAGACCTGACTCCTACTTCATCCAGTTTGGTTTCTTTTATGTCTTGGTTTGAGCAGTGGAGCTGCGGTTTCATTGCACACACCGACACATACACCTATACACACAGACAAACACACACACACACACAGAGAGAGAGAGAGAGAGAGAGAGAGAGAGAGAGACTTAAGTTCCCCACGAATCTCCCTTTATATCGTGTAGTACAAGATCAATGCTAGACTCTTAAAAAACACTCAGTCATTGTTTTAAATGACTACACAATAACCCTATAACACTTTTAGGTATTTACTTCGGAGCATTTCACATCTCATTAGGATATAAACCTAGCACCTAGGCAACTAATAGTCTAGCTTAATGGATGGAAAGGTTGTGTTAAGAAGTCACCGTTTCCTTATTAAGGAAACATTAGGTATGAGCCAGGATGTGTGTGGGTGTGTGCATGTGTGCTTGAGAGAGACAGGAAGACAGGCAGAGATAAACAGCAGGGGAATGGCAGAGAAGAAAACAAACAATTCTCCAGCAGAAGAGCCTTGCTGCCCAAGTGCAGCTTATTTGAGTTTAAACTCTGCTCTACCACCATGGTTGATTTTTTCATTGCTGTGTCCAAACACATAATGAGAAGCGACTGAAGGATGAAAGGGTTTATTTGGACTTATGGTGTAAGAATGGATACAGTCTATCTTGGTGAGGAAGGCAAGACAACAGAAGCATGCGTGTGTGAGTCATGCTTCTCTAGAGGAACAGAACTAATGGGATAGACACATATGAACTTATTAAATCAACTCATATTAAGATATTTACATACACATAAGAGCTCAAGGACCTGGTAGCTGCTGGGTTCCTAAGGCTGGGTATCTCTGCAGTGGTGTGTTCCCACAGTGACTATTTCTTACTGGAGAGGCTAGCAACCTCTCCAATGGTTGCTCAATACAAAGTTGGATGTTTCAGTAGTCACAATCTTGCTCCAAAAACTGGGAGGTTTCTGAAAAGTTATTTTTGCTTACTCCATGACAGAAACCTGGAAACACTGGTTCTGGTATCAGTGAAGAATCGTCATCATCATCATCATCATCATCATCATCATCATCATCATCATCAGCAGCAGCAGCAGCAGCAGCAGCAGCAGCAGCATGAGTCAACTCTGCAGTAAGGTCAACCAAGCAACAGTCCAGTAATGCTCATTCTGCTAGATCCTTTTATCTGGACCACTATCAGACGGCATACCACCATCTACAGTTGGAGTGGGTTGTCCTGAATCTATTAAGACAATCAGGTGAGTTCTTCAGTTGAGGCTTGATGTGAGATTCCTCTCTATATGCTGTGATTATGTTATAATAATAATAATAACCAATATGCCATTGGTTAATAAAGAAACTGCTTTCGGCTTCTTTATTAACTTAACAGAGTAAAGCCAAGAGGAAAATCCAAACAGAGATGTAGAGAGAATGTAGGCAGAATTGAAGAGATGTCTTATAGCTGCCACAAGAGACAGATGCCCCAGGACCTTACTTGTAAATGATGAGCCTTGTAGTAAAATATAAAATAATAGAAATGGGTTAATTTAAGATGTAAAAGCTAGCTAGAAATACGCTTAAGCTATTGGCTGAACAGTGTTAGTATAGTTTTGTGTGATTATTTCAGGTTTGGGCAGTTGGGGAGTGAACTATCAGCATCCACCTACAGAAGCTCAGTAATTCTAATTTATAACAAGTTAACATCAGAATCAAATATAATAATGAGGCACCTGCTCATACCATGTCCCCTGTCATGAGGCAGAAAGGACAGGAAGTGTGGCCTAGCTTTAAAACCTTAAAAATTGTTCCATAGTGACTACTTCTTCCAGTGAGAGTCCACCTCCCAAAGGTTTACAGCTTTCCAAAAATAGTGCTCCTAGCTGGGGAACAAGGGTTCCAACACGTGAGTTGGTGTGGGATGTACAGGTGATCCGTGCTGGAACTGGCTTCTCTTTGGCTGATTCTTCCCTACAAAATGGGCAGATTGTTAATAGTCCTTACTTCATGAAATTTATTTGACCAAGATTCAGTGAATTGATGCATACAAAACCCTTCAAAAGCACCTCTTCCTAGCTCTTAGTATTGCTACTAGCAACTCTTGGTGTTACCTTAGGCAATGAGTTCTGTTGCCAGAGACGGGGTAATTTATGATTCCTGGGAAATTTGCAGCGTGAGTAGATTCGGTGGCTTGAAAGTGCGGCCACACCTGGAAAGGAGGAAGGACTGAGTGTGATTCAAAGGAAGGATTCTCGAGCATGGGCCAGAACAAAACAGGAGAGGAGTCAGGCCAGGCCTTCGCAGGTCAGCATGACCAGCAGAGAGGGGCTGCTTCCTCAGCTTCTGGATGTCAAAGCCATGGGTGGGGGTATCATGTGCATAGTCACACTGCTAATGAAGTCAGAACATCTCTAGCATCTGTGAAACTTGGGTGTGTAGCTGGAGGCTGCTTGTGAGGGAGGACTCTCCCATTAACAGACGACACAGATACATCAGAACCGTGAAGAGAATTTGAAAATGCCTTCCCGAAGAAAAGTACCAGGATGGTGGTGACAGGACTCAAAGTGATCCAGTGAACAAACTGTGTCTCTTGGGGCTTGGGGTCAGTTGTCTAAGGAACCTGGTCTAAGGAATGGGAGCACTAGAAAAGCAGGCTTTTCCTATAGGAGATGGGTTTGCTAACCATGTAGGATCTACTATAGGATATTAGTTTGCTCCATGATGAAGCAGGGAAACCTAAGCAATGGAGGTGGCTTAGTTAGTCGATCAGTGCTAACCTGAGGAATTCTACCCAGGCAGCCACACCCTCTAAGCCTCTGTCAACCCCAAGATCTCATGCTCATGTGACCTCCAGGTCAGATCTCATTTCTAAGGTTCTTCAGACATTGTCTCAACCTCTCATATCCAACTTTTCTCTATAGCTGGAGGCACATAGACGTACTACAGTTTCTGAGGTTTGTGTCAACAGGAAGATGCAATGTAAACAAACAGCCAGGTAGTACCAAAGTTCTCAGACTATCTTCTACTCTATAATCCAGGCATATGCATAGCTTTAGAACACTGTTTTTTTTTCTTACGAGACAGGGTTTCTCTGTTCTGTAACTAGCTCTTATAGACCAGACTGGCCTCAAACTCACAGAGATCTGCCTGCCTCTGCCTCCCAAGTGCTGGGATTAAAGGCGTGCACCACCACTGTCCAGCTAGGCTAGGCTAGAACAATCTTGTTTGTTGATTTATACTGGCCGACAACATATGGCTTGCTTCTCTACCCTATAACCTCTGTCCTTCCTGCTGCCATTTGATTTTAGTCTTTCCTCTGTGTTGCTCAATGACTCCTAATCTCTGCCTTGTGGACTGTGGGAGCACTTATAGATACCCACTTTTATAGAGCTGAGGCTGAGTAGGGGTAGGGAATGCCAGATGACTGGTTAAGATGTAACTTCTATTTTATGCATTGTGGCTTAAAAAAAAAAGCTTTTTATCTAAGGGATGGAACTCCTTCTATACTTGAGTCTATGTTTCCAAGCTCCACCAACTATTAGTTTTAATTCCAGAGCCTAATAATAGTTAAACTCATTCTCCAATATCCACTAGTACCAAGTTAGAAGCAAACACAGGAAAGGTGTTCAACACAGATGTTTGGGGACCTTGCGTAAGGCTTCAAAGAACAAACTTCAAGTGCTGTTTCCATGGGAAGGTAGAGTACAAAAGGAAACCAGAATAATTTCTCCACAACCTGGTGGATAAGCCCCACGGAGACGGCTGATTGCCCTGTGAGTGAGGCGGCAGGACGCAAAATAAACAGCACACACGAAGACCACTAACTGCTTCATTTATTTCTCCATTTAGTCAGGGAAACATCAGGGCTTATTCAGTCTCAGAATGGAAACTTACATGTTGGAGAGAAAAGAGCCGCGTTCGGGGGATGACAGTGCAGTTTTAGCCCGGCTCATTCACATGTTAGAGTTTCCCTTTGAAGGAAGAACATGTATACACAGAAAGACAAAACTTGAAGGAACACGCATGAGGGAATACCAAAGTCATATCGGTCCCTTTTCTTGGTCTAATCTACACTGCAGATTTAGTGAAAATGTGAGGGACAAGGGGCACATCTTGGAGATCATAGCGTTTGGAGCTCAGTTTCTCCTATTTGTGGACGAAAACTCTTTTTAACATTAACACCAGTCTAGGGCTTCTTATTTAAGGCTAGCTTGCTCGTCTCTATAAATGCAAGGCCGCATCATCCAGCCTGCTTGGGTTGGATATTTAAGGTAAATACTGTAAAGTCTACAGAGTTGGAGACTCCAGGAGTCCAGTTCTGAAAAATACTCCCCGATACAAGACCATCACAAATATTGCCAGGAAAGATTCGTGACACATGGTTGAAAAAAATTTCTTATGCTTGAGTGGGAATGTTCTTAGAGCCTCATATGGAAGTTGGGGAACTGAGGCATGGGGAACAATTTTTATTTTTCTTCTGCAATTCAAATGGCAAAGCTAATGATAGGAAGTCAGGCTCCCCAGCTGTTAACCGCTCTCAGATGCTGCATAGATGTACACTCCCAATATTATTATTGTCGCTGTTTTTTTAAACCAAGATTCCCAAATTGGCAATTTTATCTTTTTAAGTGGAAAAGAATCTGGAGAAAACAAAGTGATTTATGTCGACCACTGATATATTTCTATTTATTCTTAGGACTTTTGTGCGAGATAAAGTGGAAAATCTAACATCCAGATCAAAAGCCAGGAGACTGCTTTTCCATGAACACGTGATGATAATCATACCCAGAGAGAGATATGGAAGAGAGCGCCACACGGGAGGGTCAGAAAACCAAGTGGGAAAATGAAGTGGATCACCGTGATAACTAGCGGGCTGATCTAGACTGCTCAGTGCTTTCAACTAACACAGACAATAACACAATGTTGAGATACCAGGGAGATTAGCTCCAGAGGGGCTAGCAGCACCCATCAGAAGTGGGTGCAGATTGACACATAACATCCACTACCACTTGACCTAAGCCTGCATGACACTGTATCCAGCTCCACATGACTCTAGGGATAGCTCACTGCCAAACGCATGTCACCTCAAAAACTGGCTACCCTTTATTTTTTATTTTTTTTTCTTTTTAAACGATGATGCATGTGAATCAGTGAGGGAGGCCTGTGGTGGCAAATGTTTCAAGTGGCTGATTGGGGCTGCACATTCTGAACTCTGGACAAAGTGACTGGGATCTTGGTGTCCCCTGGGCCTGGAGCTTTAGTGACAGGCTGGGTATGGGCTTTGATGTCTGCGATTCGCTCTTTAAACTTCTGTTGAAGGAACTTTTCTTCTTTGGAATAGCTCTTGGCAAACATGGACATCAGTAGGCACCCTGCCATGGATGTGCCCCCAATGCAGAAGAGCACAGCCCCCGCTAGCTTGCATGTGTCCAGGGCGCCGTTGAACTGCACAGCATGTGTGTCAACCACCATGAAATCAGCTTCACCAAAAGCTTCAATTTTGGGGGGCACAAGGAAGCCCACTGCCAGGATAGTTAGTCCGAGAATCACAAATACCATGCCTGAGGTGAGTCCGACCTAGAGAGACGGGAGAGAAGCAGGAGAGGGTGAGCAGCTGTGTCTTTCTGCTTCCATTCAGTCACAAGGGCACCGCCCATTTCTTCCAAGTCCCGGGCTATTCCCAGTCACCCTCAATCTGCAGGAAAGACGAACTTAATTGTATACCTAAAGGGGAAGGTGAGAGGGAAAGCCAGCCGGAGGGCACAGTCCTAAATCTTGATTGCTAATTGTACAAGCTGAAGGAACCTGCTTTCATTCACATACCTTTCTTGGTGTTGGGGGAGAAAGAAGCTGCCCTGATGTCCAGAGCTGGCCTCACTCTGTCCCTTGAAACCTTGATGTCCCCAGAGGCTGCCATATCAAAGTATGCTATGGCAAGCACAACACGTCTCATAGTGTAAGCTCAGACATGCTTAACCTGTGACCGTGACGGAAGAACACAGGACCAAGCCGCTTCATGATTCTGCCGTAGCGTCTATACAACAGGGTCAACATGTAGACTGCTCCTTCCAGCCAACGGGCCCGTCTGTTATTCCTTTTCCCAGCAAGCCTGCTCTTCCACTGCGGTCTGCCTTCCTTATAGACAGCTTTATCAGAGACAACACACAGTGCCCTGTTGCTTCTGTAGCATCCTCCCAGAATCCCCTAGCCAAAGCTACACCCTATAATTCATTCTTTCTCACTCCCTCATTCTGTTCCTGGAGTGTCATTATCTTTACTGCGATGGGTGACAAACCCAGAAAGCTCAACTAACAGACGTGGTTCTTGTATTTGGGGCCTGAGAACACTGACAACCCTTATCAACGCCGAGGCCTTTATAAAGTAATCAGGAAAGGATCGAAGACAGCAGGTAAAGCTGTGAACCCTCCAGAAGGTCAGTTACTGGCTAAAGATAGAGCCGCTACAGAGTCAGGGCCTGGCAGTCATACAGGTGATCCCAGACCCATGCTGTTTCTTTTCATATGTAATTGAGTGAAGTTTGTGCAGATGCCAACATGTAAGAGCAAAAGAGGGAAGACAAGCGTCTTTTTTAAGTGCTGTAACCAAATGCCCGGCCAAAGAAACTTAAGTGAGGAAGGGTTTGTTTAGGCTCAAGGAGAGACAGTCCATCATGGTGTGGAAGGCATGGAACAAAGACGAGGCTTACTTATATCTGATTGGGTCAGGGAGCAGAGGAAGGGGACTGCAGATGGTCAGTGGGTGTGACAGCTAATCTTGGTTGTCAACTCGACTACATCTGGAATCAACTAAACTCAAACAGTTGAACAAGCCTGTGAGATATTTTCTTGATTGAGTGGATCATGGAAAGTGGGAAGATCCACTCCTCCATTGCTGGTGGGCGTGCAAACTGGTACAGCAGCTTTGGAAATCAGTACAGAGATTTCTCAGAAAACTAGGTAACAACCTTCCTCAAAACCCAACAACACCACTTTTGGGTATATTCCGAAAAGATGCTCAATTGTATCACAAGGACATGTGCTTAACTATGTTCATAGCAGAATTATTTGTTATAACCAGAGCTTGGAAGTAGCCTAAATGCCCTTGACCAAAGAATGGATAAAGAAGATGTGGTGCATTTACACAATGGAGTACTACACAGCAGAAAAAAAATAATGACATCTTGAAATTTGCAGGCAAATGAATGGATCTGGAAAACATCATATTGAGTGAGGTAACCTAGACCCAGAAAGACAAGTATAATATGGACTCATTCATAAGTGGCTTTTAGACATAAAGCAAAGAAAAACCAGCCTACAGTTCACAATTCCAGAGAACCTAGACAACAATGAGTACCATAAGAGAGGTATACATGGATCTAATCTACATGGGAAGTAGAAAAAAACAAGACTTCTTGAGTAAATTGGGAGTGTGGGGACCATGGGGAGGCAGGAGGAAGAGAGGGGAACGGAGAAAAATGTATAGCTCAATAAAAACAGTTTTTTAAAAAAAGAAAGTGGGACGATCTACCCTAAATCTCAGTCACACTTTCTGGTGTCAGCACACATAAGAGGGCATGGAAGAAGGAAGCTTCCCCTTTGTTGCCTGCTTGCTCTCACTCATCTTATTGCTGAGATACTCATTTGCTGTTATCAAGATCTATTTATTTGGGATTCCAATGTAGACCAAAGACTAGCAGCTTTCTAGAAATCCTCTGGGACTTCAGCACCAGATTGAGACTGCTGAGAATCCAGCCTCATGGACTGAACGACTACTAAATCTTCAGTGTTTCGGTCAGGAAGCAGCATGGTTTGACAACCCTGATCACAGCCTATAAGCCACTCTAATCTTCTCCTATGTATTTATATGTCTATATAGCTATATGTCTTTATCTACATATTCACTCTATCCGTTCTGTTCCTTTAGAGAACCCTGGATGATCCAGTTGACATTCTCCTCCTTTCCTTTATAGTCATTCTGGGACCCCAGCTCTCCATATTCAGGGAGGAACTGTCCTCACTGATACTCTAGTAATTGTTTCCTTAGTGTCCTAGCGTAGGAGTTTCTTATGGCAACCAAATTGACAATGAAAATTAGTCATCAGAGAGCAGAGAGGCAAAGTGATGTGCCCTGTGGTGATCAGAGCCCAAGAGGGGTGGTAGACTCACCTTGGGCTCTCATCCTGCCCATGGTACTGAATCGTAGAAGTAAAGTTACTTGGATGCTTGTATCACCATTTTCCCTATTTATAGAATGACAGATGATTATAGTATCCACATTATGACATTGTGAAGGTTAAATATGACTGTGTTCAAAAGCACTTTGTTTGGTAAGTAACAAATTCTAATGACTAGCTCTTATGTGAAAATAAACCTTCGATTAACAGTATTAAAACATTTAGTTATCATTTGGAATGAGGATTATTTAACACAGCTATCCATTTTTAGGCATCTTTTTTATTTCCTCCCATTTCTAGTTGCTCTAAGTTAGAGTAGCAAGGTTGGAAAAATAAACAAATATATAATCCTACCTAATCTTAGAATTAAACGTGTTTATTTATCTGTAGAATTTTAGAAGTCATGCATTGATTGAGGGGGCTTGGCTAATAGAAGAAAAACACCCTCATTAACCCATGACCTGGACAAGGGCATCACTGCTGTTTAGCATCAGGTGTGGCCCAGACACCATGCTAGATGCATGTGCATTTAATAAAGATGCTTATGAGAAGGAGAGATTTTCATAGTCACCATCGGAAGCTGCAGTCTTGGAGAAACACATTTCAAGTCTCTGTAGTTAGTATAATCTGGATCTCTATGATTCCCCTGCTTTCCTTATGCCCACAATACTATTCCAATTACTGTTTTGCATAGTTTCTGTCAATTATTTTAATTTTAAAAGTTTTGTTCACCATATATGGACACACCTCACTTAATATGATACAGTGAAGAAAGGAGAAACCAAATATGTCAGTGTGAGCTTAATTAGAAACAGAGGAGCTGCTCTGCATAAGATGCAAGGAACGGGAAAAATTAGATGATAAAATCATATTTTGGTTTGCTAAATATGATGGTAAGTAAATTCACCTTAGAGACTAGCCATTATTTATAACTCTTCAAAAATGACTCACATTGAAAAATTCTGGAAGCACAAACTAAATTAACTTAAATATCCATGGTGACTTGCTTCCTGTGTCACCAAATTACCTCCCTCCTCAAGAACTGTGCTGAAGCGGAGAAAAATATATAGCTCAATAAAAACAACAACAATAATAGAAAGAACTGGTGCTGAAGATCAGAAACCAAAGGGAGAAAAGCGGTAGCTGTTCTAGTTTCGCAGTTTCTGCAGAGCGAGGAAGGTGGCACCCCTGTCTTTGTTGCCTTGCCTCTTCAAAGTTCATACTCAAGCCTGACTCTCAGAAAAACACTCCAGCCTCTCGCCTACTGAAGTGGCCCTTGGTGACTGAGCTCAGCACAGCCTGCCTCCCAGCTGAGCAGTGCACAAGACAAGATCCACTCTGAGATCACTCACAGGCAAAAAACGAACTGTGGCTTTCACATGGAAAAAGCTGCGACCGTTGTCGGAACTAGAGAGTGACTGGACAGGCAGAGTCTCCTCTCTTTCCTCATCTCCAGTAGAGTCTCACAGGAAGGAGGAGACTGTCATCACGGGCTGTCTGCGATCAAGGCAAGTGTCATGGAACCTCCAAGCAGTGTGCCCAGAGAGGAACTGAAAACAGGAGACAACTTATGACTGTAGGCGTGAAGGATTGATGAGTGAATGAATGAATCACGATGAACCTGCTTTTTAAATTCCCACGAGAATCATGAAGGGGAGGGAAGGTGATCCTGAGATCATGTCGGAATACTGGAAGGAACCAAAATTTGGAGAGCGATTCCATCTGGCATAATGTGGACTATATCTGAACGTAGTCGTGAGTTGAAGTTCTCTTAGGTCTAAGAGAAAACTCAGTTAAAGAGCATGGACACACAAAGGTCATTTAAGGTTCTAAAGAAACCCTAGAGTTTTGTACATCCCCACATGTTGGGAGGACCAGAATACTGCTGGAGAAGTCCCAGTAGAGCATCCTCAGGCTATGGGACAGTGCGGTTACTCTCAATGGTGAGTTTAAAGGTGACATCATTAGGTGATGATAAACTTCCACAGTTGTAGCAAAGCCAGTGCCTGTGCTTGACTCCTGATATCTACCTGATGTCTACCTGAGCTACCTGAGCTATGCAGAGCGTGTGTGAAACCCATTTTCTGCTGCAGCACAGGAGAGTTGTCTATGGAGGCAAACTTGGGCTCCAGAAACCAGCCAAAAATTGCTGTTATTTTGACCAGTATCTCCTTCCTTGTTCTCCAGGGTGCTGGAGAAGTCTGAATCCACAGTGTGTGTGCTAAGCTGGTAGACAGAGACAGCAAGCAGAGCCTCTGTAGCACAGCTGTTCTGGCATAGAGAAGGCAATAAAGACTGCCGGAGGCCAGAAGCAGCTAGGCAGAGAGGAACATCCTGGGAGCGGGGTGAAGGCTGGATGGAGGTAGGTGAGAAGGAGCCATCTGGGGTGGAGATCATTCAAAGCACATGGGGAGTGAGGGCTGGATTTTGATTCTCTCCCTTCCCCAAGGACTGCTCTTGCTTTCTCTGTAAACCTTGAGCTCTGAGTAGTAACTCAGCCCCTGGCCATAGCAGGGTCTTGTTCACTATTTCCTACCCATCCCAGCTAGATGCTGAGCTCTATGAAGTGAAGCCTGATGTAAAACTTTGGCTCAGGTGCTTCTTCAGGCCTGACCCCATGTGGTAGGCTTGGCATCTCTCCACCCGAATAACGAACTTTCCCATCAGCCCTTGCACTTCACAAAGATTATCCCCTCTAGCACACAAGCAAATGCAATAGTTTTGATATTCAAATAATATTTTAGTTCCCATGTTCAATTCTTGGGGTCATTCCTAACCTTAACATCCAATCTTAGTCCTCTGCGATGCCCTGAAAACAGCATTCTCTTGGTTATCAAAGCTCCTGAGTCACATAATCCTGGAATATGTGTTTACTCCAGATTATGAGACACTTCTTAAAGAGAAATACTGTCTTTTTTTCCTCACTGTACTCAGAACACCATATGGCTGAGGAGAAATTCCTATTGCATCCAAAGCTTTCTGTGAGCCTTTGAATGCATTTCCAGCTCACCATGGATCCTTCTATCCAAACCTGCAAATACTCCCGCTTGCTTTGGGTCCCTGCTGCCTGCTGTGCTCTCCACCCTACCACATTTGCAATGCACTTCTTTCTACCTTGGTGCCCTGCTTCTGCAGATGTACAGGGAGCCTCTACTGGGGTAAAGTTCTCCAGGCTGCTCCAGACGCTCATTTCCTTCTGCCTTCCAAACCCTATGTGCCAGTATACACCATGACCATTTCAATAGGAACAGAAGTAGCATACGGTATTTTTAATAACTGTGTCTGTCTCTATTTAATTGTGAATTTCTATATTTTATTCAAAAGCAAAAATGGACCTTATATAATCTATTGCATTTACCAGGAGGTCTAGTGTGTGCTGGACCAACAAATATTTGTAGAAAGAAAGAATGGCACTGAGATAAATGCCGTGTATAAATAAGCAGGGAGGACAGAGTACAGATTCTAACTCAGGTCCATATGATTGCACTCTCTGTTCTCACGGAGCCTCTCCTGTCCGCTTATTGCTCAGGGCAGACTGTTAGGTAACAAGGTACTGTAAGCACAGCCCCAAGGGACAGACTTTTGCAATTCCATAGTGGAAAGCAAAAGGGTTGCCAGCACCTTGAACTACATATAGTTGCAATTTGAAAATCAAGAAAAAAAATTAGACAAGGTCTTACTAGGTCATGTGTGCAATGTGGGGGGCTTTGTCTGTATTATTACAAAGTTCTTCCTGAAAACATTTCCACTCAGCCTGCTTTGGAAGTTTCCCAGAATAGCCAGTCTCTGCCCTGAGTAGAGCAAATGTCACCAAGACAGACTCCTTAGGCTGTTGCAGGCAGACACTAGGTTTCTATATGAAGGATTTTATTGGAATGTAGCCTCGGAGAAACATCAACCTATGTTTCTCTCAAATAGGCTTAACAAGATAGGGAACAAAGATTTTGGACCTTGCTTGTGTAAGATAGAAGGGAAGATATTAAAATTCTAATGGAGTTGGTCATCTGCTGTGAGTTCTTTATTTTCAGCCCACACTTGTATGTTGTTTAATGGATTTGCAGTGCCCAGTTCACACACCAGTGCTCTGGATGTACACAAATGCTTCAGTAGTCTTTATGTCAGTGGCGTTTAAAGATACTGGCAATGTAAATATACTCAACTCATGCATCCATACATGCATATACATCCATCTATACGTATGAAGAGAAAGAAGAGGGAAAGTGAGGAGAAAGAGGGAGAAAACTTAGGAGTGAAGCAATGTATGCCATTGGTCCAGGCCAGTAAGGATTCGTCTGAGCTGCGGTGTCTACAGAACAAGGATGCTGACTGGCCTAACTCTAGTATAGTTCTATGACAATGTTATGATTTTGAATGATCATGGGTCATTCACACTAACAGTCACGTTGCCCAATATAAAAGTCACTAGATTTCCAGTTTTATTTTTATTTTAGCACATAGTATTCTAATTGGCATGAAGTCATGACTGCTAGCTAACACATTCAAATCTTATTGAATATATAGCAGCCATTGTCTTAAGCAATTTCTAAATACCGTCTCAAATCTTCCACAGTTTCCATGGTGAGTGAAGTGTCACTACTCAGAAGTTACGGAGCTATGGAATGCAAGAGCATGGGTTTGAATTTGTATGGCCTGAGACAGGAATCTACGCTCATATTCACTAGACTACACTGCCTCTTGCTATGCTGTGTTACCAACACAACAGTTTAGGTCAACGTCTGGGTCAAATGTGTGGAACCTTTCAGAATAAGCATGGAATGTTGGAGCTGGAGGAAACTCTGGGCACCCTTTAAGGTCAAATCTTCTCAGAGACCTTCCCTAAATCTTCCTCCATTTCTTAAGCCCTGGGGCATCCCAGTATCCCTTTCTCTTCCATGATCATTGCCTTTCCCTGGGTTGTTTCAGCTGCCACCTTCTGTACATTTTACCCCTAAATGACATCAAATCCATGCACTGAGACAGTACATTGAAATGGCCCTGAGAGTTTTATCTCTATTAGTATCGTAGTTAGATTTGGTGTGACACAGCCAAAGTCACACTCATGGTTTCCACCTTTTCCACTCCTCTATTAGACATCTTCATCCAAGCAGGTCAAAGCATCATCCAGGACATAAGCTCAGGCTGAGGGCCGGTGATCTTGCCTGATGGCTTTTCATTGACATATTTTGACAACCTGGCCCTCAAACTTAACGCTCTTTTAAAGCACCACTGATACCCGCCTAATCTAAACTGCCTCGATTCTTGCCTGGGTACTTTATCCACTTCAGAAAGCATCCAGCTGTGTTTGCCCAATAATGTCTTTTCTGCTCATTCAGTTATCAGAATGATCTTGGTAACCTATCAGTCAGCCTGTGTTGCCCTGAATTCTTCAGATGATGGAGTTCCCTGTTTCTTGAGGCACCAACCCATGTCTTCGCCATTGTCTGCAGGACCCCACAGAGACCATCCGGACTCTTATTTTTCTGAATTCAGTGTCATCCCCAATTTAACTCTACTTCCAGACTGGACCTCTTCCCTCCTCCCAGGGGCTTTAACAGTTGCTATGTTCCCAGCTCCAGATGACATTCAGCCTGAGAAGGTTCTGGTCTGCTCCACCAGCCCATGAGCCCCTCTGTATTTGTCCAGTTTCATCTTTTCTGCCAACCTTTCTCCATCACTGCCCCTTGATCTTTTCTATCCCCGTCCCTCCGTGCCCATCTGCATTACCCCCTTCCTCCTGTGTGGATAGCTGGTGTCACTTGACATGCTGTAGGGGCCTTTACCTAGGTGCACCAGCATTCATCTCTCTCTTCTTCCTGACTACAGAGGCATGGGTCCAACTGCCTCAAGTTTCCGCTACCTGGGGCAGACTGTAAGATTCACGTGGGCAGGGATAGTTTTGTTTCCTGTTCATCATTTCCAGCACCTCAACACAATCCTTCTACAGATGCAGCCAGTGCTGAGCATCTCTTGAGATACTGCATGCATTTTTCTAATGAGGCTCCTCAGAGAGCCACATGGTCCCCTGTATGGTGAAGGTAGAGTTGGTTTATGACTATGGGGCCATGTTTCAGCGTTAACGCTTGCTCCACACCTAATGGTTTCTTTCTAATAGTTGTTTTAATGTGTCAACTGATAATTAATTCCTTCTCTCGACCCTGTGATACAACACCTGAAAGAGCAACTAAAATGAGGGTTTATTTGACTTACAGCTCGAGGGAAAACAACCCGTCATGGTTGGGGAAGGCCTGGCTCCTACTGGAGTGGCAGCAGCTTGCTCCCTCTGGACAGTCAGGAAGCACGGATCAGGTAGGAAGCCAGGGTAGAGTGTAAATCTCAAGACCCACACTCCAGGGACCCTCTTAGTTCAGCTAATCTCCACCTCTTAAAAGTTTTGCAAACTCCCAAAGCAGCACCAGTGCCTGGGGACCAATGTTCAAACACAGGAGCCTACAAGGGAAATTTCACATTCAAACTATTACCGATACCTGTCCAGACTGTAGAGAGGCTGAAAGAACACCATGTTCTGCACATGAGTAACTTCACAACTAATGAGTGAAGTGGCCAGTTAATGACTAGCAAGACTACTAATTGCTGACCTTTGAACCCTCTTCTGTTTAATCAGCTCGTCAAGTAATTTTGTTGTATTAAGAGGGTTTTTTTTTCTAGTTCAAAATTTATAATCTCTTTTCCAAGAGAAGAACAATGCATTTAATGTCACCAAGATTGAGGCTCACACGGACAGCCTCTCAGTTCTCTGTAGCCCCAGTATTTTCCACATGTGATATTTTTTTCCTCAATGTTCCTTTCCTCACCTTCCAGAATACCGAGCTCCACCTGTTAGGCGATCTCTGGATCTGGAAATCATCCTCATTCTCCCAGATGGAGGCAGTGCAGTCCTCATAAAACTGATGCAGGTAGGACCGAACTCCATAGCGCTGGTACCCGCCCTCAGTGTCAGCCTGGGCTTGCTTGGACCCACAGGTGTTGCTGCAAGAAGCCATCTTCCCAGCTGGAAAGACAGCACAGACAGAGATCAGCCCTATGGGCTAATTCATAAATCCCAGGACCAAAAGGCATCTTAAAGGCAAGAACTGAGTCATACCAGGCCAGCCTATTTAAACAGGCCAGCCTCCTTTCTTAAGGGAAATGGCACCTTTAAAGACTCACCAGCTTATCACCCACCCTTCTCTTCTGTTGGATGCAAAATCACCCCCAGTAATTGATGTCTAGAGCTGGTTCTCCACAAACAAAGGAGATACCACAGCTTCAGTCACTTAAATTATACAAAACACAAGGACAAGGTACACAAGAAATGGCAACAAAGAAGCCCTGACAGCAGACCTTGAATGTAAGAAATTTGTGGGCAATCTCACTGGCCATGGTGGAATTCATCTTAGGTATCTGGATCTTTAACCACATTCCTTTCTAGAATGTGTACAGTATCTTCTTAGTGATTTCCAATTTTGCATTCAGAGCTCATGAACTTCCTCTGATATTTTAACTGGTTGCTAAGTCATAGGGGAGCTTTGCTAGAAAGCCGTGGAGCAGCTAACATGCTTTATTAATCAGGAGTGACTGGGCCATTAATTTACATCTCACCAGTTCCAGCACTGTGTATTTCTGTGGTTATTTGTGGCTACGTCTTTCCATGTATTTCTGTGGTTATTGTGAATACGTCTACCCATGTATTTCCATGGTTCTTTGTGGATACATCTGCCCATGTGGGTGTGAAAGTGTAATTCAGACAGTAGACCCTTTTACTATTTCTTACAAAGTGTCTAGTATAAATAAGACTTAAGAAAATTAAATAAAACTTGCTATGGGTGAGCTCCCTAGATGCAAGATGAAAATTTAAGATAGATTCTCCCCACAACTGTTACTCTTGGAGAGAGCACTTTATATAGATTTCACTAAAAATTCACGTTAATTTTTAAAAATAAAGCTTTATTTAATGCTTTTGGGTCTTTTGCCTGCATGTATGCCTGTGTACCATTTGTATGCCTCATACCTGCTAAGCTGAGAAGATGGTGTTGCATCTCCTGAAAATGCAGTTACAGGTGGTTATGAGCCACCATGTAGATGCTGGGAATTGAACTATGGTCCTCTAGAAGAGCAGTCAGTCCGTGCCCTTAATCAATAAACTCAATGTTTTTGTTTATTCTTTTTAGTAAGGAATTACTGAGGGATCATAGTTTTGGAGGGTGACTTCTCAGTTCTATGTTCTTTGATTTTTTTTTTTTTGATCTCTCTATAAGCAGATAAGTATTTAGCTAGAGATGGAAATTCCTGGTACTTCTCAGTTTCTTGTGGATGATTTTCCTTTTTTGAACATAAACTGTATATAAAAAAGTGAGACACAAAATTATTTCTCACTGTGAAAATATTTTTTCCGGAAAGTCTAGGGCTGTGCTATTATCTAGACCAAGAAAGATGCATTAAATGTTCTAATTGCTTCTCAAGGAACCAGCTAGTAAGGTTCACAGGACAAAAAATATTCTCTGTAGTTCTGGTAGATTGCTTTATGATCACTTAGTTTGGTTGGATACTGTGATGGCTGTCTTAATTGCCAACTTCAAAGAATTTACAATCAGCAAGAAATAGACTTCTAGGTTTACCTGTGAAGGGTTCTCTAGACTGGGTTAATGGAGGTGAGAAGAATTGCTGTAAAAGCAGGTAACTCTCTTCCATGGGTTGAGGACCTGAACTCAACAATGGACTGAGTACCAGCTTTTATCTGTCCTTTCTGAACACGGACGTAATGTGACCAGCTGCCTCAAGTTCCCGCTGCCATGGTGGGCTATGCCCTAGAACTGTGACCCAAAATAACTCTTACTTGCATAGGTTTCTTTGGTTAGTATCTTGTATCCAATATAGATAGATGTGGTGTAAGCTGAGGACAGCCCTCTGGGAACCAAGCAAACCTCAAGCACACCGCTTTATGAGTACTCCCGCCACAAATGGATTTACTTAGGACATACAGTCAAATTTGAGAAAATAGGCTCTTGGTGTCAGAAAAATGGCATTCTTGACTATTAGCCTCATCTTTCCGTATTCTGGTTAGCATTACATTTAACACCTGTGTACACCCTTGGTTCCAAAACAACTACCTCTAAAAAAAAAAATTCATTCAGGAGAACATGTCAGTAGAGGTAAAGATAAACAGTTATTATTTTTTTAACTTCAGACATCCAGAGGGGTTTTATTTCACAACTAGTCAAGGTTTCAGAAAACCTTTTGTCTGATGGATCAAAAGAATGGTACCTATTTTTTATGTCTCAAGTACTAGGATGATCTCTGCAGTACCCTCTATTTAATGCTTATACAATGAATGTGATTAATAAGAGCCTATTACCAGTGACACACAAGAGGAATAATTTTAGAGTTGCCTTCTGTGAAGGCATTCTAAGAAAAACTTTCAGTCAACCGGAGAAGGGGTTGGTATTACTAACTCTGCTTTGTCACTGAGGAAACTGAGGTATAGAAAAATCATCTTGCTAAAGGTTACACTGTGAGTCAGGGAGGAGACAAAGGATGACAACCACTACAATATGCAGGAACTTGGTCTGAATCATGGCTTGTGCAGTCAGAACCATCTCACCTAAAAGTTTTATATAATTTTCAGGTCTCCTACAGAGCATCAGAGTCTTTAACATGAAGAAAGAACAAAACCAAATACAAGAGGAATGAAGTATCCCTTATGGCAACAAGAAGAGCTGCTTCCCCCCATTGCTGAAGTCCCAGCTCTTAGGACTCAATTCTGATGCTGAGCAGGACCTTGAAATTTATTGTATTCATTCTCTGCCTTGCTCATTTGCAGAACCCTAGGCTAGTGTTTCTTTGTGAGACTCATTAGTTAAACTTTGCTATACACAAAACAAAACACCATTATGAATATATTTTTAATCTGAATGTGGCTGGCCCGAAGTCTTTCTGAAAAGCCATTGACTATGATACTGGGACTTGTTTCCTCTGCATATATTGGATTTTGGGGATCCAGTCTGTTTGGATACTCACCTGCCTGGACCTGGAAGGAGGGGGGAAGGAACTTGAACTTCCCACAGGGCAGGAAACCCTGACTGCCCTAAGGGACGAAGAGGGAGGAGGAGAGGGAATGGGGGGAGTGGGAGGGTGTTGGGAAGAGGGGCAGAAATGGAAACTTTTATAATTTAATAAAATTTACTCTAAAAAAAAAAGCAGAGGGAGAAAGTGCCACGAAGCAAACATTTTTAGCCTGAGTATGCATTCTGCTTCAAAATGGATCATTCGCGATGCTGGACCCATTCCCGAAGCTGGACTTCACTTCATCTTTCAAGAGCACAAAGCCTGAACAGTAAGAGCACGGCCTGTGTCATGCTGGCCACACAGAACAGACAATGGATTCAGATATTTGGTTCTGGTCACGCGATCATACTAAGCTTCTTAACATCTCTGGACTGTGGTTTTATCATCCTCACATTAAGAAGCTTAGACAAGACAGATTTTGTTTCTTCCAGATGTGTTTCTCTAGGAGTTGTCAGTTACACGTCTTCAGAATGAGTCATTTACTTTTTGTTGGCCAAACAACTGAACTTACTGATTCCTCACTTCCTTGTGGACTGTCAGTCTCAAATGCCCTTAATTCCAGTGTGTTTAATGTTTAGCTTAAGGGGAAGGTAAGCCTGTACCCAGGCTATCTATTTGCATTAAAGAGACCGAATGCTTGCAGACTGTTCATGTACCATGCTACTTCAGTATCATATATGTTGTCTTCAATAGTAGCCTCTGAATGGGGGGAGGTGACTGAGAAGATCCACACAGCTTCCTCAAGATATGACTAGTGGGGATTGATGTCTAGAGGAGAATGACTACTTTGGAAATGAGTTTTAAAATCTAGCATGGTGGAGTGAAGGTTTGGGGGCCTAAAAACCTTAACAGAGTTATATAACTCAAGAGTAGTTAGCAAGTCAGAAGTTAGCTGTCTCCAGACAAAGAATGTTACAGTTATTTGGCATCTCCTCTGTTGATTGACACTTGTGGTGTTAGACCAAGGATGCACAAAGTCATGTCACAAAGTGATTGTAAAGCTGGGATTATTAAATTATATGCAAGGAACTAGGATGGTGTCAGGGCAAATGTTTTTGAACTTGAATCAGTACTCCCTTACTGGGCAAGACTTTTTTAGCTTGTACTAAATATCTGGACCAGCAGTCACCAAAACAGTACTGCCAACATTATTTATGGCTATTAAAAAGGGAAAAACCTTAGGGGCCTCCTTCCTTCTTCTTTTTTGTTTTGTTTTTGTATGACAGGGTTTCTCTGTGTAAGCTTGGCTGTCCTGGAACTCTCTCCATAGACCAGGCTGGCCTGCCTCTGTCTCCCAAGTGCTGGCATTAAAGGCATATGCCACAACTGCATGACTGAGGACTTTCTTCTTTAGAAAAATCGTTATTATCCAGGAGGTATGAGCAGAGAAACTGATAAGAGAACTTTCTAGAATTATATTTAAATGAGATACTGCTGGAATATAACATGTAAATATCCTAGTGGAGCTTCTTGTACCCCCTCTCTTTGTGTGGAGAGGTCCAGGTCTCTAGTCCAGGTTGGCACTGAATTAACTCTGTGTAGCTGAGACTGGCCTTGAACTTCTGATCCTCTGAACACCAGCAGTGCTGGGATCTCAGAAGTGCACCCTGGTTTGTGCAGGGCTGAGGCTCAGATCAGGGATTTGTGCATGGGAGGCAAACATTCTACCAACTGACTTATATATCCCCAGTCTAGAATCCCGACAGAATCCAGACCGTATTCCATCTGTGTGGGGCTGTTTGCTCACCTATGAAAAAGGATTTCTTCGCATTCTCCCTGAAGGACCTTGTAGATACTACAAATGAGGAGCATCCACAGCTTTCTTCTTCCTGTTATTTGTCTTCAGCAAAATGGCCTTCATGTGCAACATTTACAGCAGGTGAGAGAACAGATGCTGAAAACTACCCCCAGAGAGACAGACAGATCTCACGGGCAGCACTGTGATATGTGGATCACTCTACTACAGTTTCAGTTGTTGGGAATTTTAATTTCAGGCTAATAAAGTAGTTACTTTCATTTTTCTAAAAGTACTCACAGTCATGGAAATAGAAAAATGTCTTTATGCCTCCTGCAACTCTGAGGACATCAGAGACATCACACTGTTTATCTTCATGGTCTCCTTGAGAGAAGGGAGACAGCAAATTGAGGCACAAAGTGGATGAGTGTTTTCCCATGGCTCTGCGTGTGAGTCATTGTGGGCCAGGCTCAGGCCCTGTGCTCTTTATTCACTTTGAAATAACTCTCATTTTTTTCTATAATATTTTCCATCCCTCAAAAGGATGCTGAGATAATGAGAATGACATTCCCATTAGAGTCACTTTCCACAGGGCCAGCACTACAAGACACAACTTATAGACACAGGCCATTGAGAACACTTATCCAGAACCAAGCCCAAAAGGTCGCTTCCCATAAAAGACTCTATGAGATTCACAGTGCACACAGGAAGGCATGAGAACCTGCTAAGAGCTTTGCCACTTTGAAATGGAGCATTCTTGAATTACATCAGCATGATCATAAAACTTGAAATGTGTTTTTACCAATGGATCAGTTCAGAGATATTTTACCTTTTCGGAATAATCACAGAGATCACAGTTTTATATAATGAGGCCTTTTTATACTCTCCATGTCAGTACATTGTCAGTCACTTTCACATTTTAGAAAAGAGGAATAATAATGTATAATTAGCTCACTCATTATCAACTGACGAAATCCTTCAAGCTATGGATCTATATGGTTATCTAGCTCTACTTATACATCCATCTATTACCTATACATCTATTTATCCCTTTCTATCTGTAGTCCATCTATCAATCTGTTATCTATCCTATATCCATTTACCTACCTATCCATTCACACATCATTTGTCTACCTATCTACTATTATCTATCTATCTATCTATCTATCTATCTATCTATCTATCTATCTATCTATCTATCTATTTACCTATCTATCCATATATTTTCTATCAATCTACCGTCTATTTATTATTATAAATAGTCACCAACTGATCTTTCTTTTTATTTATCTCTCTTCTACATACCTACCGATTTACACCCTATCTATCTATCTATCTATCTATCTATCTATCTATCTCTACCTATATTATATATATTAATGAGGTATGCAAAATTTAAACCAAAATGAGCATCTGTATTCTCTTTTAAAACTTCTTTCTTAGCTGCCTTCAGGGTGCAGGTACTTAATAATGCACACATGACAAAAGCTCTTACCTTCAATATTCTCCTTGTCCTCCACCTGCTTATTCTTTCGCTTTTCTTCTAAAATTTCATTCTTCAATTCTAGTTCAGAAAAGAAAGCACAGCTCTGAAGATATGACCCAGAGCAAAATCCAAATTTTACAAACAACATGCAAAACCTTTGACCAAGAACTTTTTGTGAAAGAGCAGCAGTGGCTTTTCTTCAAAATCAAAATAAAACAAACAAACAAAAACAAGCTCAAAAGTCTACATTACAGTTTAAAACTTCATAATGGGCTCTTGTGATAATTTCTGGGTGAAAGAGGTGGCATAAACCCATGGATTTTGTGAACCCCAGAACACCATATGGGTGCTGTTTTTATTTTGGTGTCGTTGATAACACCAACTTGATCGGTCTGCTTATATCCTACATACTCTAAATGAAAGGGGACTTGTTCCTAGACATCCCAGACCTGCTCTGCAAAATTCGATCCGTGCATCTCCTGACACCCTCATGGGCATCACACTCTTGGTAAATCTCCTTGGACAATTTACTCATAGTTTAACTTCCACATCCGTTGTCTTCCCATCATGATCAGTTTATTCTCCAGCTGCTCAAGAGAAGCAGGTGCCTGGGCACAATTCAATTAAGAGACTGCTGCCAGCTACTGAGCTATGGGTTTCCTGCATTACTCCAGTCTTTTGAAATTAAAAAACAAAAACAAGGGCCATACCACCCAAAGGGCCATGAAAATTTCTCGGTTAAACAGATTCTCCTGTGCTTTTGAAGGAGAAACCGAAGACTGGGGGTGGGGGGTGGGGGGGATGGGAGTGGGAAGGGGTAAACCCAGAGAAGGCCTAACAAACTGTCTTCGGCATTTCCAGGGTCTGTCTATAATGGAGAATAGCTGTACCATCTTCAAGATTCATTTCCTTGCTCCCTAAATTTGGGCGATATGCGAGCCAATATTTGAATCCAGGAATTGAATTAACAAAAGAGAACAAGTCAGCTGAAAGCAACGACCTCACTACCTTCTTCTGTTTCCTAGAATCCCCCTTTCCCCCTCTCCTGGTTCCGGTCTCTGTCTCTGCCTCTCAGCAGTTTTCTGCCTCTTTACCAGCCAGCCACCTTTCCTGTTGTGTCTGAGGAAAGTGGTGGTAGAGACAGCCTCCACCAAAGGCGCTGGAGCCTTGGAGCTCTCCAAGGTCCTGAAAACATTTGTGCCACAGAGCCAGGAACTGGTTAAGCGAACACTAGCTGTTCCAACTCCAGCTGGTTTGTGAGGTCCCAGCTCTGGACTGACCTCCACCCACGTATCCCAATCTAAAAGCAAAAAGAAATAGGTCCTGAAATCATATCAAAACATCTTTAGACATGGCCAAGGAGTGGGGAGGGCCGGTGGTAGTGATGCTGGTGGAGGACGGGTCAGGTCAGCCTGGAAAAGAAATCTGAGAAGCCTTGCAAACTCTAAATACATCTATTTTATCCTTACTGAAAACACAACTTTCTTGTCTTATAGGAAGGAAACTCCTTTAAGTTTTAAGCTGTACAATCCACAAATTCTTATATAACATAGACCACAAACCCCCAAAGCATGAAGTTGGTTGTCTCAAATTGCTACGTTTTTGTGTAATTTAATATACATGATTTTTGTGAATAAGTAAGGAGGAAGAGGGGAAGAGTGGATTAGAGGAAGAGAGGGAGACTGATAGAGGTTTGTCTGTGAGGAGGGCGGGAGGAAAGAGAAAGGAAAGAGGGCAAGGTGAAGAGATAGTCCTACAACAGCCCTCAGGCCTCCTGCGGTTTTACCTGTTCCTCCAATCCCCGACCCGTGGAGCAAGTGCAGCCGACCTAGCCGCAGATCTCTCGCTGGGGTCCCATCGCCGCCGCCGCCGCCGCTGCCGCCGCCGCCGCCGTTGCCACTCCCGCCTCTCCAAGCTCAGCTGCGCGTGATTGACAGCCGGCGGCCCACGTGCCCGCGCAGCCCAGATGCGCGCATCCGCGAGTAGGGGCCGGGTCCGCGCAGCGCGGGCGGGCCGCCGGCCGGTGGGAAGGGCCATCCTTGGAGCACCGCCCCTTCCTGCCAGTGGAGGCTCCTTGTCCCCACCCTGGTTGGGCGGGGCACCTGCCATATTCTCTGTTTCTTATTTTCTTTTCTGACTCCAGTTGTATTCGGTCTCAAAAGACTTTTTTCCTTCCAAGGACTGGGAGTTGAACCCTGGGCCATGAGCTTGCGCTCTACTTACTGAACTATATCTCCGCCCTTTTTCTAGTTTTGTTTGGCCACATGGTCTCCAAAGTTGTACACATTGACCTAGAACCTACTCAAACTCAGGCAGGACTTGTTGACCTTACTACTTCAACCTCTCAAATAGTTGGAATGACAAGCCGCACCAAGTTTGTTTGTTTGTTTAATCTTTAAATACAATTTTAAAAAAGTAAACAGAGCAAATGGGTAGTGACCCACACCTTTAATGCCACCCAGCACCTGGGGAGCAGAGGCAGGCAGATCTCTTTGAGTATGAGAACAGCCTGGTCTACATAGTGAGCTACAGGACAGCCAGGGATACATAGAGAGACCCTGTCTCAAACAACATCAAACACACACACAAAAGCAATAAATAATAATAAATAAAGTGAACAGAGACTCAGAGAGGCAGGCAAATTCAATGTCTGTTTCTTTAACTCCTCCTGCTTTGAGGTCTGCAGAGGTCTCAGCTCTTTGTTCCTTGTCCTTGAAGAGGCAGGAAGTAAGCCAGTTAGCTGCTGCCCAACAGTCAGAGCCTTTCCGCAGCTATAGCTCCTCACTTTGCCCTTGACTCTGACATCGGGAAACCTAAAAGTATGAGAGGAAGACAGATCAAAGTAATGAATTAAATGGTAATATTCAAGAGATGAAAACGAAGGCTTGAAGGCAAGAACCCCAGAGAAATGACCTGTGAATGTCTCAGATAATGTGTGCGGGTCTGCACACTTTAGTATATAAAGGCGGTGACACCTGTTTCAGGGACTTTATGAGTAACACTGGCAAATGATACTTAATTAGAAGGATGGTGTAATATTAATATTTGTGTGCATAGACTGTGAATAATGACAAAATGATATCATATTTACCCAGTACCTTACTTGTTAGGCATCGCTTTGCCACACTCTGGGTGTGCTCATCTTAAATGTAAGAAATCTTGACTCTGCAGCAGTCTTCTGGGGAGGGCACTCTCTACCACCGCAATTCAACAGGTACAGAGGCTGGGGTAAGAGAAGTGCAATTACATGATGACCCAGACTCATTAGTGCTTGCCACAAATCACACAATCCCTGCTGTGACTGAGTGAAATGGTTTAAATACTTGTCTGTAGCTGGGACAGTGTCTGGGGGCGGGTTGTAGAACCTTTAAGGGGTGGAGCCTCCTTGGAGGAAGCTGGTTAAGGCTTGAGGTTTATTTATTTTGTTTCGAGACAGGGTCTCCATGTGTAGTCCTGGCCATCCTGGAACTCAGTATGTAGACCAGGCTGGCTTTGAACTCATAGAGATCCTTCTGCCTCTGCTGGATTAAATACATGCACCACCACATTCAACTTGAGGGTTTTATATTATTTTAACATATTTTTAATTTTTTGAAAGTTGCAAACATTTATAGAGTGTGTACTGATCATTTCTAGCGCCCATTCCTCCCCTCGAGTCCTCATGGTAACCCCCATTTCTCCTCCTTTCCTGACTTCACGTCTTCTTCATTTGTTAACGTTGTTATTAATAACTCAAGTCCAGTTTGTGCTGCGCACGTGCACATGGGTATACAACATCCAGTAGGTCATGTGCAGCCCACCAGTGGTCATATCTCCGAAGGAGAGTGACTGTCTTCTCAGCAGTTAATTAACTGCCAATAGCTCCCCTGGTAGGGATGGAGCCCTGAGGCCTTTTGCCTACCCATGCTTGAGGTCTTATGCAGGTAACCCTAACTCCTGTGGGGAGACACCTGCAACAGTCATGCCATGTACAGAAGCCAGTATTTCCCAGATCTTCTTCCCATCTGCTGCCCCCCTTCCTTTCTGCACCCTTCTCCATGAGGACCCCAGAGCCTGGGATGGTAGGAGGTCGATATGGATGACCCATCCGCAGCTCAACACTCAAAATTATTTAGACACAGCACTCTGACCAGTTATGAGTCTCTGCATTAGCCATAACCCATTGCAAAAGGAAACCTGTCTGACCAACATCACAAATACCCTCCCTGGGTCTATGACTTCTGCCACTGAGCTCAGGCCTTGAGATTTTACAGTCCAGATTCACTTCCTGTCTGTTCTGCTTCTTAGTCTGTCAAGATGTGGAGAAGTTACCCAGATGCACACTCTTGCCACTTGGAGCTGCCTGCCCCAGGCCTTCCCTGCTGTCAGAGACTGGTCTCTTGAGCTGTGACCCAAAACAACCCCACACCCTTCCTGAAGTTGGTGTTGGTAAGATATCTGATCACAGCATAAGAAAAGTAATTAAGCTACCACAGGGAGGCAGGGCATGGACTTCACTTTGCAAGGTGATTTCCTGCCTGGAGAGGATCAAGGTTATGGGTGTTATTTTGCTTATTTCCTTAGCTCCATGGAGGTTTCAGAACAAAGCCCAAGAAACAGCTCTATTCTTTAAATAGAGAGTGGCCCCACTAGAGTAAATGCTGAATGAGTGTTTGGAGAGGACCGAGGAGACAGGGCTTTACTTTCTTTGTTCCCTTTGTTCAGACCTGCATCTCCAGAGCTCTCCAGCAAAACTTACACCTGATTCCCTTCTCCCTTCCCAGTCAGAATAAGAAGTTCACCTTTCACGACTTTAGAGCCTCTGCACACTGGCTTCCCTTCCTCACACTTCCCGTGCAGATCTGATGAGCAGTTGTTCTTCGCATGGCTGACCATGTTTTCACATCCTCGAAGGTCCCTAAGAATCAACACATCTGCAAAACTCCATGTCTTGGTCGGGGTTTTCATTGCTGAGAAGAGACACCACGATCACGGCAGTTCTTACAAGGAAACCATTTAATTGGGGTGACTTGTTAACAGTTTCAGAGGTTTAGTCCTTTATCATCATGGTGCGGAGCACGGTGGTGTGAGGCAGATATGGTGCTGGCTACATCTTGATCAGAAGGCCACAGAAAGTCAGCTGAGACATTGGGTGATATCCTGAGCATAGGGAGCTTCCAAGCCTGCCTCCACAGTGACACACGTCTTCCAACAAGACCATACCCACTCCAACAAAGCCACACCTCCTCATAGTGCCACTCCCTATGAGATTATGGGGGCCAGTTGCATTCACACTATTACACTCCGCTCTGATGTGCTCTTCTTCTGGACTTCTAAGAATGATAGAGCTGACTTACTGCTTACCTACCAGGCTGATGCTTGATAATTGCCCTGGCTTCCTTAGGAAAGCACCTACTGGTTCAGAGAGGTAGGTTCATCATGATCTAAAACTGAATAGACCTGAATTTAAATTCTGAGTCTCTTGTTTCCTACCTGTTTAGCCTTGGTCAAGTTTCTTTATTGCTCTGCACACCAGTGTTCTCATCTATAGAATGTTTATAAAAATCACCACTCAATAGGATGGTTATAAGAATTAGATGAGATTGTGTCTCTAAGGTATTGATCCCAAAGTAAGCAATCGGTAACTTATAGCTATCACTATATTATTAATATCATTTGACTGGTATTTAGACAAGCATTTTGGGAGCCTGTGACTATCAGCTTGGAGTCTTGAGTCGTCTAAGCCCCCAGCTTCTCCATTTGCTTTATATCGTCTTTTGCAAGCTCCATTTCTAACAGCCTCTATTCCCCACCTATCTGAGAGCCCAGAGATAAAATTGTCTTCCACTAGCACACCAGCCTTTGATGGGGCTTTGAAAGCCGAAGTTGGCTGAATGAGTGAGGTGAAGCGGCATATGGCAGACTACATCAAGATGCCCTTGGTGTGTAAGGTTACTGTGTCCCGGTGGTGGATTCTACTTCGTCACTTTTCAAACAACAGGGAACAACGATGATTACTTTGAAGCAACTAAGTTTTGATTTAGGACATAACTCAGCAGTTTCCCTGGGTTACATTTTTTTTTTTTGGATTTAACAGGAGAAATGCTTATTAATTCATTATTCAGCATGCGTTTGTTGAATATCTGCCATTTAGAGCTTAAAGGGCAAGATACAAACAGAAGCATTATGGAAAGTCAGAGAGAAGAGGGGTCAGGAGAGGCTGTCATTTTCTGGGCAGTCCTCCAGAAGGAGGCTTGGGCTGTAGCCTCAAGCTGCCTTTCTAACCTCCTAGCTCATGACTCTCCTTCTATGCCCGTTTCTCATCATAGGGGACATTTGGTGCTGTTTAGACATCTGGCACCATCTTAATTCACTGCCGTTGTGCTCCCCATTTCTTGCCCTGCTCCCTTGACAGCTACTTATTCTTCATGCAGTGCCACAGCTGCCACCTGGGCAGCCAAGCCTTCCTTAACACACTTGTCTATCACTCCTACCTCTGCACCCACGCTGCACACACACCTTGTATAGAGAATGACTTTTCAATCTATGTACTCTCCCATACAAGCCTTTTAAACAGTATAAAGAAAGGGTTTTGCCTCTAGATCACCTTTTATTCTACACATAGACCAGCATGTTGCTTTAGTATATATCATGTATTTTGAGTAATTCATAAATTAGTAAATGAATGACAAGGGTCTGAAGTTGGGTTTGATAGAGAACCTTGATGATCTCAGAAATGAAAACCTTAAGGTTCAGTGTATGCCCTCAGGACTGACTCTTGTTACTGGGATCCAGAGTCTATAGGAGAAAGAGGGGGCAGTATCCTAGAAGTGCCCTGTTTTGATTCTCACCCAGTTGCTAAGAGGCAGAGTCACCAGACACTGGGCCCTTTGGTGGTGACCTTCTCTGTTGCTGTGGCCCAGTCAGACTCGGCTCACCCAGCTGTGTAGCTTGTCCAAGCTGAGGCCAGGATGTTCTGCTCCAAGGTTTGTGATTAGGATGCTCTGTCTGTTCTCTGAACAGATGTCTGCTTGCTCCCCCCACCCCCCCTTGCCTAATGATGATGGCGGGTTCTTGCTGATCAAGATCCAATTTCACATTTTCTCAATTACTGTGGCTAAGAAATTCTGTTTGCCCAGATCTGAGGCCCAGCCTTCATTTCACAGGGAGGCTTTATTTTGCAGAAGAACATGTGATGTGCTGAGGGTGTAGAAAGGGAAGGCTGGTGGCACACTTAGCTTTGATGGTAGGGAGCATCAGGCTGCAGTGTGCTGGTACTGATGTTCATAATCCATTGCAACATGTGAGCATCTGGCATACCAAACAGTTTCTTTTCACATGTTTCTCTTTAGAGGGGCAGGTGGTAACTGTTACTGTAGTTATTAGAGACCCAACTAGACCTTTGCCAGTAACACAGTGAATTAAAAAAAAAAAGCATGGTGAGAATGTGAAACATCACCTCAGGATCTCAAAGTGACACATCTCCATTGTTTTGTTTTGGTCTTTTTTTTTTTTTTGGAGGAAGGAGCCTACTGTAGTTCAGACTTGCATAGAACTCACTAGGTAGCTCAGACTAGCCATGAACTTACAGCAATCCTGTAAGTCTTGATTGTAATCCTTGAAGTCTAGATTGACTAGATTACAGGACTGTTGCCTTTACAGCTGGCTGCAAAGAGGATCTTAGAGGGCACAGAGAAATGTCACCAATAGCATCATTTTCCTTGCAGACTAGAGTACATGATTCCTGTGGCTGCCTTATGGCACTGCTGTGGCCATTACCCATTGTATCTACCCTCTGGTGCTTCACTATATTCAGTCCCAAGATGCATAGGTCCCAGGTTTCCATGAGATTCTGTTGTCCACGCCAGTATGAGCTTTCAAAGCCTGCTGCCCAGGGCTCTAGACTGACAAGCTGGCTCCACACTGAGGATTATGATGGCTCTTCTTCGTCGCCAACTTGACTGGATTCATAGGTACCTAGGAGACACACCTCTGGTTGTATCTATAAGGTATTCCGAGACAGATTTAACTGAAAAGAGAATGTGCACACTAATGTGGGCAGTGATATCTTGTGGCCTTCCATCCTGGACAGAACGTGACAGTGTGCTGAACTGAATGTATAGGAGACAGTAAGCCGCACAGTACATTCATCTTTCCCTGCTTCCTGACGTCAGATGTGAAGTGACCAGCTGCTTTATACCTCCACCACCATAACCCCCCCTTATAGGATGGAATGCACCCTGACACCGAGGCCATAATAAACCCTCCCCTTCCTTAAATTACTTTTGTCTGGTATTTTGTCACCAGAACGAGAAAAGTAGCCAGCACAGGGCTTAACACTCTATAGTTGCCATCTTGAAAACTTTCATAACTGTTTCTTTGAGTTTGTGCTTGTGAAAATATCTAATGGTAAAATAGATCCATGAGCTGAGGTTGAAGGCTCCGTGTGTGAGGTCTCAACTCCTGCTCACTCTCATCTTCTAGGAACAGAGAGCTGGTTGCTTACTCCTCTGTCCCTACCCTTGGTGGGGCACAAGCATTTGGTATTTACATAGATGCTGAGTCTGAGAGTGAGCATGGTGGGAAGGTCTGCATCTGCCCGCGAGGGTTCTTTATTCCCACCAGAACAGCTGGAGATAGACCACTGACGAAAAGAACAAGACTTTTGTCTGCCGTTCAGACCACGGTTCTGTTTTTTTTTTTTTTTTCGTTTTTAAAGCAGGATCTGCAAATTATACAGCCAATTCTAAGCATGTCACCTGAAGAGGTGCTTTTGCCAGTTCCAGACTAGTTGTGTGCTTATCAACTCCTTCTCTTCCTTGAACATCAGAAGTAAAATTCAAGACACTTGGCATCTGCTTCAGTTGGAGCAATCAGAATGGATACTGGTCACAGAAGTGGTGCCTTTTCTTGGAAGTCTCTTCCTTTGAGGGTTCTTGTTCTTATGGCTGTATGAGGGGCTTCCAGGGTCTCCAAAGGAGGACTCAGCACAGCTGGGACAGCAGGAGGCCATACGGGATCAGCAGCTACCTATTGACCGACATAAGCATAATCTAGGATTTGGAGAACCTAAACTATCAGCCTTGATGATGTGTTGTAGGCAAGATACTTAATGGTATATATCTAGGCATTTTTCAACTGTCAAGAGAGATAGAGTATAATGCGAAATCAAGCCCTCAAGTACTTGGGTCAGTGAGATGTCCAAGTTGGTAAAGGTGTTTGCCTCGAAAACATAAGTCGAATTTGATCCTGTAATTCACATAGTGGAAGAAAAGAACCAACTTCTACAAGTTGTTCTTTGACATATGTGGAAGCATGACATATGTCCACACACACATGCACACAAATAAATGTGAACAAAACATTTATACTCTCAAATCCTTGTTGTGAGCTGTATTCGAGGCTCTGTGCTGGGTTATGCTGGGATTTACCTGCAGTGACTGTCTCTCAGAAGTCTCTAATTATATGTAGTCCTGGAGACAAGAAATGCACATAAATAATTATGAAAGAGGGAAGAAGGTATCATAGAGAGGCTGTAGAGATGTTTCAACCAGCAAGAACACTTGTTGTTCTTACAGAGGACCTGGGTTCAGTTCCCATTTTCCACAAAACAGCTTACAACTGCCTATGACTCCAGTTTCAGGGGGCTTGACATCCTTTTCTGTCCTTGGAGAACACCAGACACTCAGGTGTTGTTCACATGCACACATATGCAAACACTCATACACATATAATAAGGATAAATAAATCCTTTTTAAAAGGCTGTGTCATTGAGGAGGAGCAGATCCATTGATGAAAGGTTGATAAATGACATCTGATGTGGAGGGCAAAGGACACACATCTGGAACATTTTGAGAAAAGTGAAGTCAAGTCACTGGGTCTGGGCATATCTGTGATATTTTAAAACTCACTGCTAGAGAGAGCCATCTCAGGGATGGAGCTGAGTGATTGCTCACTGTGGACCTTCCAGCTCCGGAGCTGAGTGAGACTCTAGTTCTTCTTCTCCTTCTCCTTCTCCTTCTCCTTCTCCTTCTCCTTCTCCTTCTCCTTTCCCTTCCCCTTCCCCTTCCCCTCCTTCTCCCCCTCCTCCTCCCCCAGTCCTCCCCCTCCTCCTCCTCCTCCTCCTCCTCCTCCTTCTTCTTCTTCTTCTTCTTCTTCCTTCTCCTCCTCCTCCTTTCTTCTCCTCCTCTTCCTCTTCTTTTTTTCCTTTTCTGTCTCTTATACAATATTTCTGCTTATTCTTAGACTTGAAGTTTTTACCATGTGTTTAATTCATTTTTTTAGTAAATATAAAAAACACATCCTGATGATGATAGTTATCTTTAAAGCCTCCACTCTCCTTACAAAGACAGACACGATGTCTCACAATCATACTATTGAGTCCCAACTAGAGTTTGTTTGTAAGTCTTTTATTTTATGTATGTTATTTATCATTCTTTTGTTTACACATGTTTATGGGGTACATGAATGTATACTAACCTACATCAGCTGCACAGCATGTTGAATGACTCAGTGGTTAAATGAAATTTTGCAACTGATTCTAAGTTTCCACTTTTTGTCCATTTTACATATTTAGATTTGACTCTTAGCACTGCCCTGACTCGCCTCTACTATGGCTGCAGTCTTGGATCTGGATCAACTAGAGGCAAGAAGAGGAAATACATAGAGCAAATGTATAGAGTTCATTAGCTTATTTCTATCTCTGCTTTCGGGAGAGATGCCATAGCAATTTCCTTGCAGGGCCATTGCTTGAAAGGCTAGGGGGAGTTTTATTCACTTGGTTTGAATTCTTTAAAGTTCTTACCAGTAACTTTCTAGTAGTTACCAAAAATTAACCCGGTCAACAAACATTTAATAATACTACTGTTAGGCAACTTTAAAGACCATTTCAGACCTATGCATTTGAATTTCCACTGTAAGCCAGGTCGACAGTGTTTGAGGTTAATATAGATAATTGGTTCACAGTACTTTTTGATGAGCCTTAAATGATACATGGTTAGGATCAGGTTTCCCAGAGGAGATTCTGTGTCACAGGCCACAAAATTTGGTTGACTTAAAAAATCCTGTCATTTTAGGAACCACTCCTACAGGCCACTGCTCAAAAGAACTTACTTCCCAACTTCTGTATTTCTTTTAAAATACTACAAAGTAACTAATGTGTAGCCATCATCCCTGGTGGATGCTCCATGGGTTGACAATTCTTCGTATCTTTTGGCCAAAACGGGGACCAAGAGTGTTGAAGAGAGTGGGGGTGGTAACTCTGAGAGGTGAAGAGCATCTGGATTAAAAATCTTCAACATCCCCCTCCCCTTTAAGGACAAACACAAATGCCATCAGCACCAATGTCAGCACACTGACACCCTTTTTCAAGATTTATGGGCGACTCCCAAAGTTTCTGCTGTCCTGTTTACTGGGGAACAATCAACAAAGGTTTCTCTGATTCTGAATTCTCCATTATACCATAAGCAGATAGCTTAACGAATAGACGATCGGATTTCCTAGGGAGATGTGGAAGTCGACTTTTGGACTTAAATTGACTAATGTTCTAGTTGTGGTTTCACAGCTAGTTGTGGTTCCGGATTCACCAGTTGCACATACAAGCCCTAAATAAGTGCCTCTAACTAAATATTAAAATGTGGGTAAAGCTGAAAGGTTTTCTTTTTCTCAATTGCTGCCATGGAGACCGATAAGATACATAAGCTAGGCAAGATGTTTCTTGTTATTTAACAGATACCTATAAACCTGGATTACAATAATTCCTACCAAAATATTCAGACAATAGAAACATAAAAACTATTTCATAATAAATAGTAATTTAATTAGATTTTATTTCGTTTCACTCTTTGGAAATAGACCAGAGTCATTAAATGCTGAAGTTTAATTGGACCACATTTTAAAAGGATAATAGTCACTGATGCTTACAGAACCCTGCAAGATTCCATCAGTAGTTAGGAACAAAACTTGAAGACCCACATTTCCTGATTCATAGTCTAGTTCTATTTCCACTGCTTCCTGGTGTGCAGTCTGATTCATTTGTGTCACACTGAAGGAGGAAGGGGGGTCATTAGTCATCTTCTGCTCAAGGTCCACTCAAACCTGATACAATAAAAACAGAACAGGGGAGTTATATGTCATTATTATGGTACCCACGTGACCACCAAGGCCATGAGAAATGGCCTTAGAGAAATGAAGCTTGGCTGGTTCATTTCTTCTAACAGGAAGCAGGAAAAATGGAAGAATAGTTTGATTCACAAGAGTTAGAAGCAGAATTGCTAACTGGGCTTATCAAAGGTATTGCACATAGAAAGAGGATACTGGCAAGAAGAGGCTTCTGGCTTCACAGATCCATGGCTTGGACATTGTGTTTTAGAAATGGAGGAGGAAGAATATTATATTTTGAAATTTATCAAAATAAACAGTAACAAATACTGAAATATCTGTATGCTTATGTCAATGAGGTTGGTTCAGATTTTCTACTAATAAACAGTTTTGTTTATTAAAACATATACTTGAGGCCACATCTTTGGGAATACACACGCTATTCCTGCAGATGCTCAGGTAACTGTGAGGGACTGTTAAGGTCCTGTCTATTTTTATTTTCATGTCTGTTGTCCTTGGGTTCAGTCTCAAGAGGTTCACCAACATTAAGATCCATTCCTTTGACCCCTGTGATATTTTCCAATACCTTCAAAATATCCTTTTGGAGTTAGAAAGATGGTGGAGCAATTAAAAATTCTTTGTTCTTTCATATGACCCAAGTTCCATTCCCAGAACCCATGTTGATTGGCTCAACTGCTTGTGACTCCAACTTCAGAGAATTTACTGCTCTCTTCTAACCTCTGTAAGCCTTGGCACATAACACATGGCACACACTCACATAGACACACAAATAAAAAATTAAAATTTTTTTATTCTTACATCTAATTACTTCCTTACATTAATGCTCTCCCTCCCTTCTTCCTTCCCTTCCTCCTCCTCCTCCTCCTCCTCCTCCTCCTCCTCCTCCTCCTCCTCCTCCTCCTCCTCCTCTTCTTCTTCTTCTTCTTCTTCTTCTTCTTCTTCTTCTTCTTCTTCTTCTCTCTCTCTCTCTCTCTCTCTCTCTCTCTCTCTCTCTCTCTCTCTCTCCTTTTCTTTTCTAACAGGCTCCCACTTTGTAACCCTCCCCTGGCTTGTAACTCACTATATAAAATAGGTTGAACTTGAACTCACAGAGATCTGCATGCCTTTCACTTCAGAGTCCTGGGATTAAAGGTGTGTACTACCACAATTGACTCAAAAAATGATATGTATATATGCATGTATGTATGTATGCATATATGTTCATAGTGTGAAGATCAGATAATAATTTCATGGAATCAGATTCTTCCACCATGTGGTTCCCAGGGATTGAACTATGGTTTATCAGGTTTATCACCAAAAATATTTACCACTGAGTCATCTCATTGGCTTTAGTTATCTCTACTGATCTTCTCCTTCTTGCTTGCCTCCCACATTGGTGAACTCAATTGCAAATAGCAATGTTTGGAAAACAGTGTCTAGAAAACATAATGTTTACAGGAAAACAATAAGGGTTAAAAGATTCAATTCTCAGTTTACCCTATAAGGTCAGGAATAAGGCAAGTGACACAGAACATTTACATAACATTTCTAAAGCAATCGTGACCCACGTTGGGGATATGACAATGCAGACTCTGATTTCTAGGGAAGTACTCCACTTCCTGAACATGCTAAGTATATTTCTGCGGAGAAAGAGAAGGAATGGTTGGATTTAAAGTAAGGGATGGCACACCGCAAAGTGATTGCTGTCACTTGCAGCCTTTTTTTTCTCCAGGTTTCCAATCTGGCCTTTGCCTGCTGTGGACTCTAGCTACAACAAGATCATCTTATGTGGGAGATAGTTCCTAAATTGCTCTAACCATCACCATAGGTATTATGATGGCTATCCCAGTATCTCATTCCTTGTGTCCCTTCATCCTGTTCCTCCTCAGGCTTGATTGGTCTGGAATAAGCCTTTACCAAACTATTTTTAAATATCACTGATGGTATTAAACCATGTACCATAGAAGACATAGTTAAGAGGAAACAACAGCAAATAAACCATGAACATTCATGTATGTGTGTATATATATATATGAAACATCAAAGAGTGACATGGGCTAGCATAACATAATTATCATTCTTGGTAAGCAGTTTGAATATTCTCAATGTGAGAACAATTATCTTGAGATTACCATATTTAATAGGGTTCATGTGAAAGATTAAAATGACTGCAGATTATACTTAAGAATTCTTGGATAAGGACTTGAGAGATGGCTCAGTCATTAAGAGCACTGGATGTTTTTACCAGAAAATCAAGGGCTTGATTCCCATCGCCCACACATGGTTCACATGCCTGTAATCCAGACTCAGAAAATCAGATGCCCCCTTCTGCACTCCATAGCCACTAGTGGTGTGCAGACTTACCTGAAGGCAGAACACCCATATACATAAAATAAAACATAAAACAATTAGAAAGAAATGATTCTTGGGTCTGTGCTTTGAAGCTGCTCATGAGGACATTGATTCTTAGGTGTCAGCTCTACCCTGAGTCAGCTCTCTTTGGAGAAATGAGGAAGCTGCGGTTTGCAAAGATGGAGGTGAGAGCTTGGGGGCTTGGGGAAAGAAAAAGGGGAAGCAGAGTGGTTGTGATTCTTAGGTCTTTGGATTTCTGCTTCACAGTGTTGGGATTCTGAGAGTGGCAGGCTTAGATGAAGAAAGAAGGGCATAGGAAGTACTAATCCTCTCTTTCGTGCTGGATTGATTTTTAATTACCAAAGATGTTCAGCCGAGAACGACAAGAGCAGCCCATTCACGAAATGTATGCAATGTCCGCTGCTTCCAAGCTGCTGCACTCTTATTAATCCACTCTTGGAACAGGAAATGTGCTTTAAACACAAAGGAAAAGTTAAGCTAAATAAATCTGTACTGTCTCTATGCCTCTATGCCGAAGAGGTTCAGGTAAATGGCAAGGTCAACTCTTGACCTTTGAATAAGTGGAAGTAGGCTAAAATCCTACTCTCCAGAACCCTGGGTTTCTGTCACTAAGTAAAGAAGACTCAGATGGTTATTAGAGTCATTATGGAACATTCTGAGCTCTGGGCTGGATGCTGAGTAATCTAAAACCCCAGGAATTATCTTTCCTGGAAATATGGGAACAGATACTTTATGCAAGAAGAAATTAAGAGGCCCAATACACGTGGTGAAACATCAACTCAGTGGTTTCTGAATTAGTTATATGTCCTCTTTTCTTTAACAGTACATTGTGAGGGTTTAAAATCCTTACTGCACAGAACATGGGATCACAATTGGGTAGCTTGTAGTCACAGAAATTAGTTTTCATATAAGTCTGGAAGTTAGAAGGTCAATAGGTGTTGAGGGTAGGATGCCTTTCCCTCATGTCTTGCCTCTTCCAAGTTCCTGGTGACGGCTGGAAATCCTCAGCTTGTAGCTTTGTCCCTCTGCTCCTGTGCCGTGCTGTAGGTCTCTCTTCTGTTCACTGTCTTCTTTTAAGGTTGGAAGTGTGATGGCTGTTCTTGGTTGTCAGCTTGATTTGTAGTTATTTTCAGGTCTAGGCCAGTTGACAACCAAGAAAAGATAATTGAAAACCCAAGTATCTGGACCCACCTGTAAGGCAGTTTTCTTGATTGAATCATTTGAGGTCTGGAGAGAGACTCTAAATCTTGGCCACACCTTCTCATGGCAGCCTTTGTAGTAGACATGGAAGACAGAAGCTTTGGTGTTTTGCCTCATTGCCTTCATTCTCACTGGCAAGTTCGTATATCCTATGGTGGCATTCCTTCACCGGCATTAGAGTCTGCTTCTTCAGGATTACAGTGTATATGAAGACCAGCTAAGACTTTCAGCTCCAAGGAAGGAACAACTATTGGATTCCTAGCATTTTTGTTGAGAGACAGTTATTATTGGACTAGCTGAACCACAGCCTGTAAGTCCTGCCTCTCTCTCTCTCTCTCTCTCTCTCTCTCTCTCTCTCTCTCTGTGTGTGTGTGTGTGTGTGTGTGTGTGTGTGAGAGAGAGAGAGAGAGAGAGAGAGAGAGAGAGAGAGAGAGTACTAACACAAGGATGGACACACATACATATATATTAACATATGCCATGAAAAATATATGGCATATATGGCACATACATATTTGTGTGTTTAGGGTTTCTAGTGTTGTGAAGAGACATCATGATAATGGCAACACTTACAAAGGGAAATATTTAATTGAGGTAGCCTACAGTTACAGTTTCAGAGGTTTAGTCCACTATCCATCATGGCAGGACATGGTAGCATGCAGGCAGACATGGTGCTGGGGAAAGAGCTGAGAGTTCTACATCACGATCCATAGACATCAGGAACTGAACTTTGTACTACAATGAGCATAGCTGGAACATAGTAGATCTAAAAGCCCACCCCCACAGTGACACATCTCCTCCCAAAAGGACATACCTACTCCAACAAGGCAACACTTCCTAATAGTGCTTCTCCCTTTGGGGGACATTTTCTTTCAAACCACCCTCTCCTCTCTCTCTCTCTCTCTCTCTCTCTCTCTCTCTCTCTCTCTCTCTCTCTCTCTCTCTCTCTTTCTCCATATATATATATATATATATATATATATATATATGTGTGTGTGTGTGTGTGAGTGTGTGTGTGTGTGTGTATAAGAACATATATATATTTCATTCTATCAGCTCTGTTTCCCAGACAATACTGAATATTACAACCAGAATAGTAGATTAGGCCCTGTCTAATTGGCATAATGCCAGATAAGGTCATAATAAAATATCCTGCACGTCTGGACTGTAATGAATCTTTTTAAAAGACACAATTCAAATCATAGCAATGATCATTATATTTTGCCAGTGTTTTAAAAATCTGATATTAATAGCTATCTATTTCATAATTAAAATAGTCACAAAAGTGAAAAGGTTTAGTGATTATGCTTAATTTTGGTGTCAGTTCAGAGAAATGTGCATATTTAAATTTTATAACTGATATTTATGGCCAAACAGTCCACTTTTATGGCTGAACGTTCCCATTTCGTTTTAAGGTATTAAACCCTTATATTGAAGCAGTAGCTTGCTTCAATTCACAATTCACAATTGCAAATTGAAAATTTGCAAATTCACAATTGCAAATCAATTGTGATTTGCACAAAAGAGCAGGATGAATTCTAAGAAATATTGTGGCAGAGAACCTGTTATGATCAATGTTCCTTATATTAAACAACAGATTGATTATTTCAAAATAGTGATTCTTGGGCAATTGAATTTGCTCAATTTAAAGGCCAGATTGATAATCTTTTCCAAGCTGGTCCATTGCTGCAATTCATACAATTACATCCCTTTATTTTCCCTAAAGTTGCAGCAAAAGCTCCTTTAAAGGATGCTATGTTAATTTTTACAGATGGTTCTTCCAATGGAAGAGCTGCACATGTGGTTCATGGTGAAGGACATGTAGTGCAAACAGAACCAGCTTCAGCTCAAATAGTTGAGTTGCGAGCTATGGCTATAGCATTTCAACATTTTGCAAATAAAGCATTTAAGCTCTATACCAACAGCCAATATCTATTTAGTGGTCTTCAAGTCCTAAAAACTGTTCCATGTACTGGGACTCGCAATAAGCAAGTTAAGATGTTGTTCCATCAAATCAAAATGCCATACAGCAAAGAAGATTGCCTTGCTTCATAGGCGTATCAGAGCACATTCAAATCTTCCTGGTCTATTAGCTAAAGATAATACTTTAGATAATAAACTTGCAAAAATAACAACTTTATCTCAGGTTGAGCTTGCTCAGCGATCACGTGCTCTGAATCATCAAAATGTATGTTAAAAAAAAAACAATTTAACAAATTTAACAAAAAAAGCTGCTCACCAAATTGTTAAGCAATGTGATATATGTCCACAGTATTTACCTGTACCTCAACTGAGGGTAAATCCCCAAGGACTACTTTCCAATCATTTATGGCAAATGGATACTACTCATATTACAGAGTTCAACAATTTCAGATATGTACATGTGATAATCGATACATATTCAGGATTCTTGATGGCCACTGCACAAATTAAAAAAGCCACCAAGAGGGTAGTAACTCATTACTTAAAATGATTCTCATATATGGGGACCCCAAATGTCATAAAGACAAATAATGGATCTAAATATGTTAGTAAAACATTTCAACAATTTTGATCCCAATGGAATATTGTCCTCAAGGACAAATAATTGTGGAGCGTGCCCATGGCTCCTTAAAAACAGAATTTCAAAAAATAAAAACAGAAAAATTATATCCTCAAATGCCACTTAATGTCTTGAGTCATGTTCTTTTATGCTAAACTTCTTAAATATGTCCATGAGCAATGTGCTGTGGACAGATTTTGGCATGATGGCACAAAGGCAACTTTTGCTAAAGCAGGGTGGAGAGACCCTTATATTTGATTATAAAAAGGATCCAATCCTGTGTTAATATGGGGTTGAGGGCATGTCTGTGTTTTTTCACAAAATGAGCATCAAGCAAGACGGCTTCCAGAACATCTGCTTTGATATGTCTAGCAGAAGAATGCTGGCCCTGATGTCATCACAGCCACTAATGACTCCATAGGAGAAGTGGAAAAGAGGTTCCTAAACCCATGCTCCTGACTTCCTCATACCTCCATGCTACAGGCCGAGAAAAGGGGTACCTGAATCAATGTTCCTGATTCACAACATCATGCTACAGTCTGAAAAGGAAAAAGAGATCGTGGTGACGACTGGTGATTCCTAATTTTCTGATAAAATTGTTGCTCAAACTTCTAGACTTAGTGAGTCCTGTTTGCTTTAGAGCCAGACCAAAAATGCAGGCTGAACAACTAACTGTTTTATCCTTTTAGACATAAAACTCAGATTGCCAGTGAGCTATTCAGCCTTCTGTTAAAATGTAAAAACAAACAACAACAACAACAACAACAACAACAACAACCCTAAAAACTGAGACCTCAATTTTCCCTTCAGGAAAATTACAAGGAGTGACTGATGCCCCTCTTCGGATCTGAGAAGGGTAGCCTAAAGGTTTGGGCTACTGCTCAGAAACTGAGACAATTGCTCAAAAGCAACATTGCAATTGGACGCTTACCCATTACAAAAACCGTTTTTTTTTTTTGACTTTTCGTTAAGATGGATTTAAGAGAATTGTGATTTGTTAAATTCTGTTATAATATTGACCTGTTAAATCATGTTATGGTATTGACTTGTTAATGCTTTAGTTCAAGATAAGATGTTAATGATCAAAAAAGATTAAAACTTATCTAAAAAGGTTTGACATTATCAATTAATTCTTAAATTTTACATGCTTAGTAAGACAATTTTAGATTTTGATACAGCTAAATACTTTAAACCAGTTCAAAAGTGGACATTCCCAACCTTGGTAATCCTCCACTCCTTTATGTAAGAGATATTATAGCCCTAAAAGTATGCATAGCACAAAATATTATCTGCTTGCTTACCATTAGCTAATCGCTAATAAACTTTCTTGACAAAAGCTTGGCTCAGGGATGCTGAGCCCAGAGGGAATTTCTACCTTAACTCTTTAATTACAGAGGTTGACAGTCAATGACAGGTTTAATCCTCCCCCCCCCCACCACAGACGTCTAAGACATGGACTTGCATAGTTGAAATGCGTATTCCAAAGACAGGTAAGCCTGGAAAATAGAAAAGTGTTCACCTAAGGAATATGTGATCATCTGTTGGCTTTATTAAAATCAATAAAAGTGGAGGAACTGTGGAGGCCCAAAAATATGAGCCTATTTCCACATTGACCAAAGGTCAGAGAGTTGAAATGTACCTCTAGTTCCTTCAAGGTTATTGTGTTTCTACAAACAAAGGTCCCATCTAGACTTAGATCAGAGAGTTCTGGTCTCTCAAGGTTATTATCAACAGGTGTGCCTAATAGCCAGACCTTGTAATTCAAGTATAAAAAAGTGTTACTACTTCAAACAAAAGTCTAAGGATCCACCTAAGACTTCAGTTCTTTGGATTCCACTGAAGGGAGTGGTTTGCCTACAGAATGTTTTGGTCTAGGGTGTGAGTGTGACTTGCTTTGTTCTAGCAACAGAATGTTGAATAGTGGATGTAGCCCATGACCTTCAACTGGTCTGTTCATTTTCTTGTTTCATGTTAATGCAGTTTTTGTCTTACTCCTACCTTTTGGGGTCAGGGGTATTTAAAGCAATTAAAAATTAAATGCAGACAAATTTCAGTACTCACTGGAATTCCCTGCCAATACTATCCTATATGTTTCTCCATTTTATTATTTTCTTTAGTGTCTTCATATTCTATACTGATATTTTCTAAATCCCCATGCCTCTACCCTGACAAGAGGTATTTTGTTGACATTGGTCCCCAGCAAATAATATTCTCCTTGGCAGTATAATTTTATTTTCCAATTAAAGAGGCAGTAATTAACTGTGCTAGGAGATAATGCCCACACCATTGGGTGAATGAAATTTTATTTTGCATACCATTTGAGCTCTGAGCTGGTGCTATCTGTTTAGGAGTATTATAGTCTTTGGGAAAGAAAACAGAGTTAATGTCCCTGGCAGTAATCAGGGTCAACTCTGCTCCCCTGGCTATCCAAATGCCCAGGACTACAGGGGACATCTTATTCACACCATCATTGGTCACCTTTGATCCTGTGTAACATGACTTTTGCTGGGAAGATATGAACAAATGTATCTTCACTCAAGATAGGGCACTGACAACAGAGCAGGGGAACAATCCCAACCAAGTCTAGCTGGGTGCATCAAGGAGCTTATTTTGGTTACTTACAGGAACATAGTTGACTCAAAGGCACCTTCAGCACCAGAAAGCCTCTCATCATGGCAATGGGTGCTTCGTGAAAGCTCCTTCCTCAGAGTTCTCTTCTCAACTTGCAGGAAGCTTCAGTGAAGTTATGTCTCTCCTCAGTAACTGTTTATTCCTTGTACAACCTTGGAGAAGACCTTGTGAATCAGAATAAATTCTGAGCTTCGGAGCTGTTTACATTTTATAAGCTGCCTGAGATTTGCTAGCCTTTGACTCTTCCAGGAGAGAATGTTTGAATTTACTGGCAAGAACCACACTCTTCTCAGGATGACCTGAGAGCCCCTAAGAGCTCTTGGACTCAACACTAAGACTACAGATCTAGGAGGCTTGAGTCAGTGACCTCTGCCAGAACAGGCCTGAGGCAATGACCTCCACATGAACAGGTACAGGGAGTCATCGCTAAGGGAGCAGGCCCAAGCCTGAGGTCTCTGCAGCACCTGGCATAAGTCAGGGACTTCCGAGAGAGCAGGCCTGAGCCAGGGACATCTGTGGGAACAGGCCTGAGCCAACGACCTCTTCCAGAGAGGCATGAGTCAGCTACCTCAGATGGAGCAGGCTGGAGGCAGCCACCTCCACAGAAGCAGGTTTGAGGCAGTGACCTCTGCTGGAGCAGTCCTAAACCAACAACCTCTGCCTGAGCAAGCCCACAACAATGACCTCAGTGGAAGCAGCCCCAAGCAAGAAATCTCCATGGGAGCAGGCCTGAATGACCCCCAGCACTGTAGAACTACCCCTGAGAGTGCTGAGCAAAAGTGGGAAGTTCAGTTGAACACTGGCACAGGAGACCACTTCCTAAATATAACCCCAGTAGTACAGGCACTTAGAGAAACAATTAATAAAGGGGACCTCCTGAAACTGAAAAGCTTCTGTAAAGCAAAGACATGGTCAACAAGACAAAACGGCAGCCTATAAAATGGGAGAAGATCTTCACCAACACCACATCAGACAGAGGTCTGATCTCCAAAATATACAAAGAACTCAAGAAATTGCTCATTGGTTTTACGCCCAGGATTGGTATAGCTGGATCTTGAGGTAGATCTATTCTTAGCTTTCAGAGGAATTGCCACAAAAATAAATTTGCAGTGCCACCAGCAATGAACGAGTGTTCCCATAACCCATATCCCCACCAGCACAAGCTGTCATTTGTTTTGTTGATCTTGGTTGTTCTGATTGGTGTAAGGTGAAATCTCAAAGTAGTTTTGATTTTCACTTCCCTGATGGCTAAGGATGTTGAATATTTTCTTAATTATTTCTCAGCATTTGTATTTCATCTTTTGAGAACTCTCTGTTTAGTTCTGTACCCCATTTTTAAATTGTGTTATTTGTTTCATTTATGTCAATTTTTATAAAATTCTTTATATGTTTTAGATATTACCCCTGTGTCAGATGTGTATCTGGTAAACAGTTTCCCATTCAGCAGTCTGCCACTTTGTCCAAAAGATGATGTCCTTTGTCATACAGAAGTTTTTCAGTGTCATGAGGTTTCAATTTTTAATTTTTGTTCTTAGCACCAATGTTAATGGTGTTCTGTTCAGAAAGTCTTTTTCTATGCCAATGAGTACTAAACTGTTTTTCACTTTCTCTTTTGTCAGATTCACCATACTTGGCCTAACATCGGGGATCTTTGATGCATTTGAAATTGAGTTTTGTGTAGGGTGATAAGTATGGGTCTATTTGGATTCTTCCACATGCAGCCATTCAATTTAACCACCACCAGTTGTTGAAGTTGCTTTTATTTCTTTTCCAGTGTATATTTCTGCCTTCTTTATTAAAACTCAAATTTCCACAGATGTAGACTTTTGTCTTGGTCTTCAATTCAGTCCCATTGATCAAGTATAAGCTATGTAGTACGATTTTAAAGTAGGGATGGTGAGCCCTCCAGCGGTTCTTTTATTATTCAGGATTGTTTAGCTATCCTGCTTTTGTTGGGTGTCCATATGAAGCTGAAAATTGTCCTTTCAGTTTTTGTGAAGAATTATGTTGGAATTTTGATGGGAATTGCACTGAATCTGTAAATTGCTTTGGGTAGAATTGCCATTTTTCACTATATTAATCCTACTGATTCATGAGCAGGGGAGATCTTTCTATCTTCTGGTATCTTCTTCAATTTTTTTTGCTTAAAATTTTAAAACTTTTTATCACACAAGTCTTCCACTTACTTGGTTAGAGTTACCCCAAATTTTTGAGGCTTCTGTGAAAGGTGTTTGTTCTCTGATTTCTTTCTTAGTCCGTTTGTCATCTGTATAAAGAAGCTATTGTCTTTTGTGTTAATTTTGTATTCTGCTTCTTTTTTGGGGGGAAAGTGTAGGATTTCCTCAGTGTCTATTGTTATGTGTCCCCTTTTATTTTTGATTTTGTTAATACGGACATTCTCTCTCTACCTTTTGGTTAGTTTGGATAAGGGTTTGGTTATCATGTTGATTTTCTCGAAGAAACAACTCTTCGTTTCATCGAGTCTTTGTGTTCTCTTTTTTTTTCTATTTTATTGAGTTCATCCCTCAACTTGATTAATTCTGTTGTCTACTCTTCCTGGCTGCATTTGCTTATTTTCGTTTTAGAGTTTTCAGGTGTGCTAAAGGAGATCAAAAGGATACAATTAGGAAACGAAGAAGGTAAAGTATCTGTGTTTGAAGATGATGATTGTATACATAAATGATCCTAAAATCTCCACTAGGAAACTTATAAGCTACTAAACATTTTATGATTTCAGTTAGCTCTAGTATTTCTTTTTAGTTTTTGTCTGGATGACCTGTCTATTGGCGAGAGTGGGATATTGAAGTTTCCCACTATTACTGTGTGTTGGCCAATATGTGATTTTTAGGTGTAGTAGTGCTTTTTTTTTTTTTTTTAACTTGGGTGCCCTGTGTTTGGTACATAGAAGTTTCGGACTGTAATGTCCCCTTGGTGAATTTTTCCTCTGATAAGCATGTAGTGTCCTTCCTGATTTTTTCTGATTTTTTATTTTTTGGTTTAAAGTCGGTTTTGTCATATACTAAAATGTCTACACTAGCTAGTTTCTTGGCTATATTTGGAATATCTTTTTCCAACTTTTATCCTGAGATGATGTCTATCATCTATACTGATAAGGTGTGTTTTTGGATGCAAGAGAAGGATAGATCTCATTTGCAAATCTTTTTATTGGGAGAATTTAAATGATTGATGTTGACAGTTACCAATGACTAATGTTATGGAATCCTATTATTTTGTTGATACGTAGTAGGTTTTATTCCCCACCCTCTTTTGATTTGCTGGTATGGAATTATCTATTCTTTTTGTCTTCTTGGGTATGGTTAGCCTCTTTAGTTTGAAGTTTTCCTTCTAATGCCTTCTGCAGAGCTGGCTTTGTAGATTAGATACTGATTAAATTTGGTTTATTATGAAATATTTTTTCTTCATCCATTGAGACTGAAAGTTTTGCTGGGTATAATTGTCTGGGCTGCCATCTGTGGCCTCTTAGAGTTTGTAGAATCCGTTCAGGTCCTTCTAGCTTCTAGTTTCCATTGAGACAGGTATTGTATTAACGGATTTTCCTTTACATGTTACTTGGTCGTTTCTTCCTCTTGCAACTTTAAATATACATCTTCATTCTGTACAGTTAGTGTTTTGATTATTATGTGTCATGGGTAATATCTTTTCTGGTTCAATCTGTTTGGTGTTATGTATGGTTCTTATACCTTGATAGGTATCTCCTTATTTCGATTAGGAAAATTTTTCTCTCTGATTTTGTAGAAAATATTTTCTGTGTCTTCATCCCAAGTTTCTTTTCCTCCCTCTATTTCTACTGTTTGGGGATTTGGTCTTTTTGTAGTGTTCCAGATTTCCAGGATGTTTTGTGCCTGGATTTTTTTTTTTTTTTTTAGCGTTAACTTTTTTTTTTTTTTTTTGACTGAAGCCTTTGTTTATTTATCTTGTATTCAATGCCTGAGATTCTCTTTTCTGTGTCTTGTTCTCTGCTGGTGAGATCTTCTGAGGTTTCTGTTTGACTTCCTAAATTCTTCATTTCCAGTTTTAACTCAGTTTGGGTTTTCTTTAGTGATTTTATTTCTAGTTTCACGCCTTGAACTGTTTTCATCAATTTGTTCCACTCTTTGTGTTTTCACGGACTTTATTAAGGGATTTATTTATATTCTCTTTAGGATCCTTGAATATATTCATAATTGCAATGTTGAAGTCCTTGTCTTTTGTTTCAGATATATTGTATTACTCAAGGCCTACTTTAGTAGGGTTGCTGGGTTCTGGTGGAGGCATATTGTCTTGTGTAGTAATGATTGTGTTCTTTGCAGGGGTGTCTAGGTATCTGGGTTTGGGGTGATTTTAATTCTAGGTATTAGTCTTATCTTTCTGGTTGAGTGTTTTGCTCCTTGGTTTCCATTGCCCTCTCTGGATCTAAGGAAAGTGTGATGGCTAGCTATAGGTTGCCTGGTAGGGAGTGGTTCTGAGTTCCTGACAAGTGTGGTCACTGGGAGTCCTGAGTATAATGTGTTTCTAGGTACTGACTCAAAGGAATGGGACTGGTCTAGAACGGAGTGCTGGCAGGGTTCACAGGAAGGGGAAAAGCTGGGTTTGCCATGAAGTTCAGTGGAATCCCCAAGGAGCAGAGTCAGAGAGGAAGGACAGGTCCCTGAAAGTGTTTTGCTACAGGGCTGGGGATGATACCAGGGATTTGCAATTGAGGACAGGAAGGAGAGTGAAAACCACCTGCCTGATTCCCAGGCCGCCATGGCCAGTGGGTTTCTAAGTAAAGAGTTCCTCTGAGTATTGTTGACTGATACAAAGGGGTTGCAAAAGGTGAGAGGGGAAGGCTGGGTCCCATGATGAGCTGTGGGGTCTCCAGGAGGTAGAGGACAGGCACCTGCAAGGGGTCTGGTTTCTGTTTGATATTTTAAAATTGTTTGATGAACATGGCATTGTATACCAAGTTGAAACTTAGTATCTTTGCTTTCAATCATGAGTTTTCTATTCATGTGTTATTCTCATTTTCTGGCTTATCTGAAGCTCACCAAGTACAGGGAAAACCCCTATAGTAAGTCCTTTAAACAGTAGATGATACCAAACAGTGGGCCAAAAATATAATGAGAGTCCAACTTGTTGTTGACTGGTATCTGGCTACTGAGGAATATTTCTGGCCTGTATTATAAAGAAGACAGCTAAGAAGGTTCAAATTTCTTAGAGAACTCTCTGCCCTCCCCACTTCCCTCTCTTCCTCTTCCCTCCCTTCCTCTTCCCTCCCTCCTTTCTTTCACTTGAGTAATTAAATTTGATGAGTTCTCAGAGATTTCTCAGCAGTGCCTGGGTGTGGGTGGCATTTACTTGTGTCAAGCTCTACCCAGCGGTAACAAGTTCAGGGAGACAGCTGGGTGGGCGCCCTTATGGGTCAGCTTCTGTTCTCAACTCACTGGCCTCCCCCCTGCACTTTTCCTTTCTCTGACTGGTATGACACAACACCATGAAAACTGTTCTTGATATTTAGAATTGTTTATCTTTTAACCTCAACATATTCCATTTTCTTAGGGAAATAACATGGATAAATGAGCCTGTCCACAACACATTATTTTTTCCTCCCAAGAAACTGAAGAAAATGGAAATTTCCTACCAACCCCCACTTATCTGAGCATAATTATGGGTTATGCAGTGATTTGTTTTGTTCTCTAAATGGTGTATAAAATTGCTTTTCTTTTCTTTGTTAGAGATCAGATTCTTTCTGCCCATGTGAGTCACTGGCACCCATGTGCTACATCCTGAGGGTTGCCCAGGAAGGTTGCTAGTCAGGACCCAGCAAGACCTTGAATGTAAGTCTCCCCAATTTTCGAGGCCCGACTACAAAACCCCGACTCCAGAAAAGAACTGCAAGGGACTTTAAGATCTTTAAACAAACAAACAAAAATCTAGAGTGACAAAATTCACTAAGACTTTGTGCTTCTCTTTCCAGAATACACTTGGGGTACCACTCTTCGAAGCATGCTATATTCAGTACATTTTCTCTAGGATATATAGGAGCAATTATTTATACACCTGATATTTGAGTGATTGTGGGGTCCTGGGTGCTTGGGCTAATCTGAAAATGAGATAAGCATTCACAGAAGCCACAGGTCATTGTCCCTGCTCTGAGCAAGCGTAGTGACAAATGAGGATGTGCCTAGAGTGGTGGGGAGCTGGTCTGGGCTGTGAATCCCACACTCAGGTGGGATAACCTTTCCTGAGCAAATGTCCTTCAGCCTGGAGAATAGAATCATAGTCAACCAGACAAAAGGGTCAGGGGGACATTTCCAGCTAGAAGTAATGGGAGATATGAAGGTCAGAGTTGGGAACAAAGACTCCTGGATCTAAATTTTGATTGTCTGGGGTGCAGGTAGAAGCGCTGATGAAAATGGAGAGGGATGAAGGGAGATGCCAGGCCCTACTGAGTCTTCTCATTCCTGTGCAGAGTTTGTCCATCTTAGGTACAACAGGAACACATTGTATGCTTCCAATTGATCAATGATACCATCATCTGGATTCTTTGAAACGCTGATTTTGGGGTAATGTAGTTCATCCATTCAGAAGAGGAATTGCACAGCATACACATAGCCCTGGGTTTGATCCCCAGCACAACAGGTGTGCTTATGCTATGCTGGGGATCAAATTTATAGTTTTGTGCATGGCAGGTCTGTAATCCCAGAACTCAGGAGGTGGATCGTGGAAGATCAGAAGTCCAAGGTCATTCCCAGGTATGTAGTGAGTTCAAGGCTAGCCTGGCGGCCTGAGACACTGCTTCAAAAACGCTGGAAAGGAAAGATGACTCTGGGCTGCTGTATAGAAGTTAGGAAAGGGCTTCTAGGTGTGGGGACCTCCTGGAAAGAAAGGCATAGAAGCTCAAATTTGGCTCCAGAGGGATGGAGAGAAGGGGTGGAATTACTGAGAGACAGTGAGCAACTTTAGACTCCTCTCCAACTTCCTCAGTGATGGGGAGCTGGCCAGATGACTCAGACAGACAAGGGATGTGAGGAAACCAAATGACCCCTTCCTGCCCCCTGTGGTGTCATTTCTGAGCTCTGATTCAGTAATTTAGAACTGAAAGAGACTTAATAAAATCTCCAAAATGAATTCCAGGGTGGCTCTGGTTGTGAAAATTTCCCCTCTTCGTGTGCAGACAGCATGCTAATGACCACATTCCCTCTCTTCTGAGCTGCATGAGTTTAAAGAAATCCTTCCTATGGGGGGAAAGAAACTGTTGATGTTTCAAGGTAACCAACTCTCTCATAAGTCTGCTGGCCTTTAGTTCACTGTGAGACGGGACACAAAGTTTTTTTCCCTAGATATTCCTAGTCTAAAATATGGCTGTTGCTATAGAACTTTGAATATTTGATGCTCAGTAATGCTGCATGCTCCTTATTTTGCTAATCTTTTCATGAAAATATCCCTTTCCCCCTCAGCAAAGTGGATTCACGGTGTTTTTCTTTATGACTTTCTAAGGTGAGGGAAATCCCATGTTTAGAGAAATGGGGGTCTTAACACAGGATGAATTAAACTGATCCAGTAAGCAGGGACTTCCCTATGAGAGCTGGAAGGATGCCTTAGGTTTCGGCAGCTCGACACACACTAGAATCATCTACGAAGAGGGGACCTCAGTTGAGGAATTTCCTGGACAAGTCTGTTTGTGGGACATTTTCCTGATTGCTGGTTGGTGTAGGAGGGCCCAGCCATGCGTACGCAATGCTATCCCTAGGCAGATGGGCCTAGGCAAACTAGGACACTGGCTTCCCATGGCAAGGGGAAATCAAAAGATGGCTTACTATCCACCTGTCCCCTAATCACAGAAGTTAGTAGGCCGTTATGTAGTCACTCACCGGAGAACAGAGCCTAGAGTTACAGGCACCGTCGGAAGCAGCCAGCAGTTGCCACAGATGCGGTTCTCAGCGTCTTTCTGCATCACCCATGTGAAGAAGGGAGTTCCATGCCAGGACAGAGAACATTCTACCTCTGTTTGTATGATCAGCAATCCAGGTGCTGATGTGCTATCCAGGGAAGCTGCCTCTCCAGCTATAGGGTCATCTCACAAGATCTGCAGTCTCTGGCTGAAGAAAAGACCGTTTAATGACTTCGAACTCTCTAAATTTTTTGTAAAGCCCTTTATTTCCCGTTTCAGAAACACTTCTCGGCTATTTCTCCCTTGCCTGTGCCTGCCTTCTGGGTTTTGGTTGGGAGCTGTGGTGTCTGCTGTTGAGGATCCCTTGTCTGAGGAGCACGGAGGCACTCTTGATTCAACCTTCAGGGCTGAGATATTACCAGCTTGTCTGGGGGGAGTCTTTTAGGTAAATGTGGGGCGATGGACTTTTTCCCTTCATCAAGTATGTTTCTCTGCTCTCACTGAGTTAATTCAGTTTCCTGGAATTGTCTTTGCCTGTTTGGGCTATTCTTTCTCCTTTTTATATTGTGTAAAGTTAGAAATCTTCATGATGGCTTCCCCAGGAATGTTATATTCATAGGAGCCTGACTTCAACAATGGGTTCTAAGTTACAGAAGGAATTTATATCAGCATTGTGAATCATTTAAATCAAATGCAAATATTTTTATTACGTCCCAGATGTGCCTGTCACACAGACACAAGCACCGCCCCTCCTCTCTATGCCCTTTTAGCTTAGTTGTTTTAAGTCACAAAACATTTCACCAAACAGGTAGGCTTTGTTCTTTGTTTTTCTACATTTGGGTCTCCTTCTAGAGACTTCTGTAAGAACTTACTTGTGCTGACTCAAAAAATCTGGTGGCTCAATATTTAGGAGTCCAAAGCATATTGCTATTTTGAAATTGGTCATGTTGGGAATACTTACATGGCAGAAATTAGCAAGTACTCTGAATTCTTTACTGCTTTCATATTTACATGAGGGGTGTGTGTGTGTGTGTGTGTGTGTGTGTGTGTGTGTGTAAACTGAATTTAGCAGCATATCAAGGTTTCAAAAAGCTCGTGATATGGAGAAACATTTCATCATTTTCCTTGGAATATGGACTAACTGGTTATGTTGTGACCATTTCCTGTCCATCTCATGAAAAGAAGTCAGACTTTTTTATGATAGATTCCACTGTTAAGCTGAAGGCCTCTCCAGGATGTGCTGGGTGTTCACATAAGTCTTGGCTGCTGGCATGAAGACTCCTCAGTAGTGATTGTGGTATAGACCCTGGTGAAGTTCCATGTCCTGGTCAAATCCTACATCTATGTGGATATTGTATAAACTGATGCTGTGACAACTCCATCGTATGGCTAAGAGAATAGTTTTTGTTGGGGTTATGAGAGAGAGAATAGGCATTTAGTGGAGGCCAGAGCAGAGGAGAGGGCGAGAAGTAGACTGAACATGACCGGCAGACTGGATTTGATAGCGAGAGAAGCAGGAGCAGAGCAGAGATAGAGAGAGGGAGAGAGAAATGTGGAGAGCAAGAAATGAAGACAGAAAAGAGTGTTAGTACAGCTGAAACCGCAGAGTTTGCAGGAGAGTGAGTGGGTGGAGGAGGGAGCTGGGTGGAGCTTAGGGCAGGGGGAGATAAGAAGAGCTAGGATGCTAGCATGGACTCTGAAATGTCTAACAGGTACTTGTAATGATGAGGGAACCTGGAGACCAGTGTGTGCTTTGGTATGCTGATCGACACCACAGCCATTTGCAGAAAGGAAAATGGCTCCTTTTGGCAGAGGGGAACTAGATTCACAGGGTTTCAAAGAGTTCTGGCTTTTGTCTAACCACCAGAACTTGGGGGAACTTCCATCTGCAACCCTTTTCTCCCCACTGAGCAAGGGCCTGGGAGACAAGAGAGATTTTGAGAACACCCTTCTCTGCAGCCCCTTTCTCCCTGCTTTGATCTTATTGATCTGCTTCTTTGGGATTTTCTTCCTATACCTCTGATGAGGCTAATGGAGGTCGTGTTTTCTTTTTGTTTGGCCCATGCTAAATAATTCATTAGTGTTTCCAAATGAGACTTAATTGTACTATTTCTTTATGATAAATCACCCAGGAGAAAACGGCTTTAATAGAAAACCCAATTAAAACCCAGTATCAGTAGCTGCAGGGCCCTTCCAGCATATTAGCTCTGCTTGGCCTTTGGCTTGCTTAATGGGTGTTAACCAATGCTCTACTCACTATGAGCTTTGTGAGACATTAGTTCCATTTTGTAGACTGTATGGATTTTACTCAGGGAGGGGGGAGCTAGGACTCTGGAGTCCTTGTTCCTCTTTTCCTTACGTGAGGTCATCACATCTAGGAACTCAAAAGCTTCCACTGGAGTTCAAAGAGAAACCTAGAAAAGTTGAAGAAGATCGAGATAGTGTAGACGCTACGATTGGAAAGTCAGGATTCTGATATCTAGTCAGAATGAGGATTCGTTTGTAGACAGCAGGCATGCTAGCTCCAAACACTCTTTAAAGCAACTTTAGGAAAGGCAGTATTGTGGAGTGGTATGAAATGTCCTTTGTAGGTGTGTGTTTGAGTGTTAGGGCCCCAGTTGGTGGCACTGTTTTCCGAGGCTGTGGAACCTTTAGGAGGTGAAGGCTCACAGGCAGAAGTGAGCAGGATTTTGTGAGGATAGCTCAGCTCCACGCCAGCTTGATCTTGTGGCCACTGAGAAGCAAGCAGGCCACCCTATGCTCCATAAACAGTGAGGGCGCTCACTGTCATGCCTTTTCCACTAGGTGGACTGCATCCCTCAGAGTGTGCGCTCAGAAAAACACTTCCTCCCCTGAGTTGTTTCTTGCCAACTACTTGATCACAAATATGAGAGAAGTGACTTTTATAGATTGAAACTCTGGGTAGTAGAGTCAGGTGGATTACAATTTACTGTCTCCTGGGCTTAGCATTGTCACTTGTAAATGAGGATTATAACACAAAGAGACAAATTTTGAGTTTCAAGTGACCTGATGCCTGAAAAGCGTTATGCACAGTGTCGGACACATGCACTTTCAGTAAACATCAAGTAACATTTTGGCTTTATGAAATAACATAGACTATAATATACTTGTAAAAATGCACATATCACCATCCTTTACCCTCCTAAATCCCATTCCCCTGTATCTCTACTGAGAAGTTAAGACCCTTGACATATATTTTTTTGTGTAGGTATCTTTGCTGATCTTTTGTTCTGAACTGTTAAATGCCTCCTGAAGGCAATGTTTATTATTTCATGACTCTCCATACCTGGAATGTTTTAGATGTCAATTCAAGTTAGTTAGATGCAGATAACATTATAACTACTTCAGAAACACATACACACACATACACACACATATACAAGCATATATATATATATATATATATATATTTGTTTAAAGCTACTTATTTTTTCACTATGTGTCTGTTTCACTATGTACGTGTGATTGTAATATCCACTGTAGCCAGAAGAGGCTGACACATTCCTTGGAGCTGGAGTTATAGGCCTTTGTGAGCTGCCAGATGTGGGTGGTGGGATCAGAACTGGGGTCTTCCGTGAAGTCTGGACGACTTGTACTAATAGACAAGGGGTTCTTCCTTAAGGGCCCTATGAAAGCCTCTTCTCTTGACTGGAATTTCCCAAAGACTATGGTCTGCTTTAAGTAGCCTCACATTTTTAAAAAAATATTTCTATAGTAAAATTTCTCTAATAATAGCAGATGACCTGATGCCAGAGGAGCGATCTATAAACTGTAAGTACTGTACAAATATTATTTTGCTCTTGGCACTGTAGAAAAGCTGCAAATGAGATAGCAGTCTTGGTTCCTGCCCTTGACATACTTAAAAGCATCCGGAGGCTCAGGTCTAGAAGGAACAATTAAGGAAAGATCACAAGGTATCTTGGAAGCAAATTCTTGAAAACAAAATAAACATTGCTGCTTGGCACAAGAATTGCTGCCTCTACAGTCAATTCTGGTACTCTGGAAATGTTCATAATCATATCATCCAATAAGCTCCAGGATGCACCTACATGGCAGGGGGTACCAGGCATCACCATCGTCTTCCTCCTCTTCTTAAGAAACTCTCTCTGAGAACTTTCTAGGCTGAACCTCCCAGTTGCTAGCCCTCCCTGGATTGAACTGTCCTTTGCTTCTGTGACTTCCTGTTTTCTCACGGGGCAATATCAAATCCATCGCGCCTGGACTTGTGCTCTATGGGACTTAATGCCGATGAAAATGCTGTTCACAAGAGCCTGGCATCGGCCATTTGTCTTTTGTTTCAAGCCACAGCCCTGTATTTTGATCATTTCATTTTTTAATGTTTGTATTTTCAAATTGTGAACATGGTTCTCACTATTCCTTCATCTGAGAAAGTCCAGAAATGCTGGGATATGTTCACTGGTTATTAATTTGTCAGGGTAGAAAAGCGGTCTTGTTAAACACAAGTACAGGTTAAAAAAGAAATTCAAAACCCTGAACAGATCCAGAGCTTACTTGCTGATTAATTTGTTCTACAAATGACTGTGAGTAGCATGAGAAAGAGGGGCACAGGACAGAGGGAATTACGAACGGATGGCTTCAGTGCGGAACCTGCTGGGGTCAGACATTTTCTCATTTGAGGTGATAAGTGAAATTCTGTGACTAAGAAATCAGTCTCCCACACAAGTGACCATGCATGCCCTATGCGATCTGTGTACGGGTGAGGAGGAGGAAGGAACCTCACCGTTTCTACCCTTTCCTTCCCTTTCTCTACTTTCCTTCCTTTTCCTCTCCTCCATCCCCTACTTCTCTGTCAATTCCTCTTACTCTTCTCTCCCTCTTTTCCTTCTCCCGTCCTAAAATTCATACTCTTAAAATTATGTGTGTATGCGTGTCTATTTGGGAGTATGTGTTCATGAGCCCTGCTAACCACAGAGGCCAGAAAGGGTGGCAGATTTCTTGGAGCTGGACTCACAGACAGTTGTGAGCCTCTCATTGTCAGTGATTGGGCCAGAACTCAGGGATTCTGCAAGAGCAGGGCACACTCTCAACTGCTGAGCCAACTCTCCAACTCCTTCCTAAATTAACTCTAGATTAAAGGAGATGTAATCTGATGAGATAAGAGAGCATTTGAATTCCACTGGAAAGACCCAGACGTACAGACACCATAATTGTGGATGAGAGAAATCGCTGCAAACTGACTGCTTCTTTGGGAGTTGGGTGAGTGACAAGATCCCAGGGTCTGAATTATTAAGCGCATGGTGTTTTTGAACATTAGGAGGAAAGCAGGTGGAATTTATGTGATAAAACTAGCATATGATAGATATGCTAATTCAAGTTTCCCCTGTCATTTTGAAGTCACCATTGACTTAAAAGTAAAAAACGGGGTGATTTTTTAATTCTTATGGAGTTTTGAATGATTTGCTTTTAAACTAATTTTAAAAACCTAGGTCGCCAGAAAGAATGTAGTGTCTCAGTTACTAAATTCCAGACGTACCTTGTCTAATGAAATAAATGTGCCTGGGAACACGTAAATACTAAGGGCTGTTCCTGAACTGACACTTTAGACATTAGGAATTTTCTTTTGTTGTGTCCACGGGAGTCTTTTTCTTTAGAAATTGAATACATAAATTTGGTTAATTCTGATTTTCAGATCTGACCCTGAGTTGCTTTAATGTGAAATATTCAGGTTCAGATAGCATGCAGTGGGACTTGTTTGGGGGCAGGCCCTGCCCTCAGCACCTTTGCAGCATGTATCCTTAGAGGATCCTCTCAACAGCTTCATTTTGTACATACATGTGCTGGTTAGTGTTTTATCAGCCTGAGAAAAGCTTGAGTCGTCTGGGCAGAGGGACTTTCAATTGAGAAAACGCCTCCATCACATTGACCTGTAGGCAAGTCTAGGAAGGCATTTTCTCAATTGATGATTGATATGAGATGACACAGCCCACAGTGGGCAGTGCTTAGGCAGGTGACTCTATTGTGTGAGAAAGCAGGCTGGTGGTCCTAGATTGCAAAAGAAAACAGGCTGAAGAAACCATGGGGAGGCAGCCACTGGGAAACTTTCCTCCATGGTATTGGCTCCAGTTCTCGCATCTAGGTTCTTGCTTTGAGTTCCTTCCCTGCCTTCCTGAGGCGGTCGACTAAGAGCTGGGAGTGGGAAGGTGAAATAAATCCTTTTCCCCCCAGCTTGCATTTGGTCAGTGTTTAGTCACAGTAGCATGAACGCAAACTAAAGCAATAAGGGTTCTGTGCGTAGGAGCTTCCCCAAGGCTCGCGGAGTCTCAACCAGGAGCTGAATTTAGGTCTGCCTTACGCATCAACCTTCTACAAGGGCTGATTTCCCTCCGTCTTCTTTTACCTTGAGCAGGCTGGAATGTCAGAGGGAGGAACTACTCATGATATTATGGTCTGTGGAATTCATGGAGGTTTGAATTGCAGCTCTGTTACTTACAGACGTTTTGAAACTTCTTTGGCTGAGGTCAACTTATTTCTCTCTATAAACAGGATAGAAAAACCTACCTCAGAGAATATGTACAGGATTGGAGAAAACAGAGATCAAACACCTGGTACAGACAGTCCTTCATTGCACGTGACTATAGCTGCCATCAGTAGTTACATTAATACTTACTTAAGTGTTTGTCAGTCTTGACTGTGGTGCCCTCGAGGGAGCAGCTATGGGCAGTAATCAGACATGTACTTGTTTCACTGACAAATGCCCCCACAGGCCTTAGTGTTTGAATATTTGGTCCGCAGCTACTGCTTTTGTGTTTGGGGAGATGGGGGTAACGGGTTAAGAGATATGGCCTCCTGGAGGAGATATGTCTTTGGTTTGATTTGAGAGATGAAAGCCTCTTCACTTTCAGTTTGCTGTCTGCTTCATGCTGTGACCTCAGCTTCCTGCTTCCAGCAGCCTGCTCTGCTGCTGGCTGCTAAGCCCTCCTACCATGGTGCTCTCCTATCCCTCTGAAACCAGAAGCCAAAATAAACTTCTACCTATAAATTGCCTTGGCCATGGTCATTAATTTATCAGAGCCACGGAAAAGTAGCTAAGACACCAAGAACCATAGTCACCATAGTGGGCTTTCAAATTTGGTGAGAACACCTTAGGTTTGCCAACATTTCAGTGCTGCCCACAGTACCAGTGGGAAATCTCTTGCCGTGTTACCCATGCTCAAAGGAGATCTTATTGACATGTGACTTGAACTCGATTCAGGTCTGACTCTCCTCCACTCTAAGTGCCACGGGGGCTGTCCTCTCTATGTCTCTGTTTCCATGCCTCAGTACAAATGGCACACTTTCTACTAAAAGTCGAAATGGCACACTTTCTCCCAAACAAAAATGACCAAATCTCACATTTGTATTTAGAGTTTGGACTCATAATTCTTTTTCAAATATTGGGTTCCTAGGAACTGATTAATTAAAAAAATAAATACAGTCTTTGTAACTCTGCATTCCAGATGACAATCTTGATAAATTAGGAATCAGGATTGTGTTAGTCAGTTTGAACTGTGCCAAAGGACAAGGACAGATGACATAACAGTAAACATTTGCTTCTTACATTGCTGGGGGCTGCGAGTTAGAAACTAGAATGTAACCGTGGTGGAGTTTTGGTGTAGGCTCCCCCAGGGTGTAAGCTTTGTGTGCATGTTCACAGGGTAGAAAGAAAAAAAAACAAAGCAAGTTCTCTTGTACTGTTAAAATAAAGATGCTAATTCCACTCTGCAGCAGGAATAATAAAAACCCAGAGGTGGATACTGTGATTCAACCTGAAGATCAGAGAAGCGAAGCAGCCAAGCCACTAGAGAGCTCTTACCTCCGTGAAATCTTCAAACAAAGAGAACCAGTACCTGTCTTACCCTGCTGTCTATTCCTCTCTAGTGCTGGGATTAAAGGTGTGCACCACCATTGTTCGGCCTCTATGGCTAATTAGTGTAGCCACACTACTGGGATTAAAGGTGTTTGTTCTGTATGGCTGACTAGTGTGATTGTTTTGTGTTCTGGTCTTCAGATAAACTTTACTTATTAAAATCCAAATGAAAATATCACTTTATCATTCATGAAGCTTTATTTCTATGACCTAGTCACTTCCCAGAAGTCTTCTAAAACCATGGCTTTGAGAATTCATGCTTGACATAAAAGTGCTTCACTAGGAAGAATTTTATATTTTCTTCCTGTGCTGTGGTTGGAGGGTCTACACACAGATGATAAGATCTGAGGGTTAGGAGAGGCGATCACTTAATCTGTTTGCTTCTAAAGGAAGACTTCCTCGAGTGAAATATATTTTGATTCTTATATCTATGCATGTCAGTATTATATGGTCTTATTCAGAGAAATTGCTCAGCTAACGTTCAATGAATCATAGGCCCACTGTTTGTTAATTTTTACTATCAAGTTCATTGGCTTAGCATCACCTAGGAGACACACCTTTGAACATGCCTGTGAGGATTCGTCCATAAAAGCTTCACTGAAGAGGGAAGGCCTATAATGAATGCTATCAGTACCATCCTATGGGCTGGGGTCTAAGACTGAATAAAAAGGCCGAAGTGAGCTGAGTCACTAACATCCATCTCTTTCTGTTTCCTGACTGTGGATGCCATGTGAGCGTCTGTCTCTTGCTCTGGTCTCTGTGTCTTCTCTGTCATGAAGAGATGGATGTATCTACAAGCCAGAAACAAAGCCCTTCCTTCTAAGTTGGTTCTGCCAGTTTATTTTTCACAACAATGAGAAAAGCGATGCATCAACCACGTTCAATGAGGAGAGGAAAGCTGTTGGGCTTACGTTGCCATGGTTCCCGTGACTCTGTGGTGAGACCAGGCATTGCCCTGCAGATGGAAATACCCTCCACTCTTTGCTACATTTTCCTCATTTGGAAATCTCTTCAGCATTGCCTCTTCGCCGGTACTTCTAGCAGCTTTCCAAACAGATGTTCCGAACAGGTCCATCTTGCTCTCCTGTTTCCCCTTCACTCCATGAAGCAGGGAGTCTATTATGGTCGAGACAACCCTGCACCTTTAGTTCTGAGCTTCAGTTTCATTTGAGTTTGATCAGGCCTATTTTCAAATCCTAAACTCTACAAATGGCTAGTCGGTGTATTCTCAACAGCACACTAACTCACTAGATTAGTGGAAGTACTGCCCCGTCCCCTCCCCCCGTATCTTCTGCAAGTGTTTTTTAATCTCATTTGAATTCTCTCAGTTGCAAAACGTGTTTGACTTCTCTGTATTTCCCTAGATTCTGTTTCACCGCCAGGCTTTTAAGAGCCTCTCAAAAAGGCTTTGTGACAGGAGAGGAGGATTGTCACAATCATGATAATGATGTGCATGCATCTGCATCTGTTCCACTTCTAAGTGTTTGAATTTGTTAATTCAGCAACCACAGAATGGTAGTTATAATAACCATCATGGAATGGAATACTCCTTTCTCTCTGAGTGTGAAGCTAAAATTAAAGGAACAATACATATGAATGTAGGAGTAAATGCACAAGTGTATATGTGTGTGTATGCATGTGCATGTTTGTGTGTGTGTACGTGTGTGCTTATGTACGTGTGTGTGTGTGTGTGTGTGTGTGTGTGTGTGTGTGTGTGTGTAGAGCAGTGATAGAGATATGAATTCTTATTTTTATTTTACAAATCAGGCCTCAACTCAACTTGCCAAGTGAAGGAAATTCTTGGAGCTCTCCTAACAGGATTTTCCTTTTGCTTCCTGGATGTTTCCCACTTGTTTAACATGATCTCCTCTTTGGTCACTCAAGCAATACATACTCTAACTATCTTACTTATCATCTCCCTTTGGCACTTTGTCATGGAACCGGTGACTCTCACTTCCAAACCGTGAAGCTATAGGAGTTATAAGGACTAGGGGTGAGATAACTTTAACTCTTCTTTAATGGTATATTTGCATCAATATAAATCTCCTGAACTTAAATCTAAAATAAGGCATCATTTGGGAGTGATTTTGAAATAAAATTCCAATATCTTTTATGGTAAAACACTGAAAATGAATGGACCTGGAAATGAATAAGGCTCAGTTGATATTCCTCCTAATCTTAGTGAAATTAGCTGAGAAATGATAGAGAAGACATCTCAGGCATGAGACCTGGAGCAGAAGACAGAATTTCTGGAACAGAAGACAGAATTCTATGGGTGAATATTGGATGGTTGTTTGTTTTTTTTTTTAATCTAAATATATGCCTATGTGTGCCTCTTTGTGTGTTTGCAGATGTAAGTGGGGGGTTCCAGTAAAGGCTGAAAGAGGGTCTTACAGTTAGAGTAACAACTGGCTGTGAGTGTCGCGAAGCAAACTCTGGTCCTTTGCAAGAGGAGCAAGCACTCTTAACCATTGAAGCATTGCCCAATCCTGACTATGGCTCAGAGAGAAGTGTTTCTTAACACATTATGAGAAAAGTGTGAGATCTGAGAACTGTGCTTACAGTACATATGTATCTAAAGGAAGCTTTCCATTTAATTGTCACTGTGTCTATTATATATTGACCAGAGTGTGCAGTGCCTCTGAGGTGAGCATCCTGGCATTGGCATATATTTGTAATGCCCATAGAGCATGCACATCACAAACTAAACCCAATTCGACTTGAAGTTTGGATTTGATTTTGAAAGATTCAGCAAAACCTTTAAGGTATCACAAAATGAAAACAATCAGGGCGTCTAAAATGTGATATAATACTATTAATCTCTGATCTTTGATGGTGGTAAATTTCTTTTCTTTCTTCTTTAAATTTTATGTTAAACCTTATTATTAAAAGGTTGTCACACACATACACTGAAATCAATCAGACACAAACAAAGACTATCCAGTTTAATGCAGTTGAACTTCTATACAGTTGATTTAGCATGGGGCATAGAAAGTTCTTTTGAAAGGACTCATTAAAATCCAGGGGAAGATAGTTATGGAACAATTATACAGCTCCAAGTTAACTAGAATTGTAAAGTTAAAGTACATGGCCCGTTACAGTTTTACATAGATCACCTAATCTCTTTGGTTTCAATCCTACAAATTTGGAAATCATCAAAAATTAAGTAAAGATTATTTTAGAATGCATTATTCTAGCCATTTCTTCATACTTTAAACAGCTATAAGGTTTCAAACAATGCTTATCGTAAAGCCATCTCATAGTGATTGACAATACTATGACAGATTCCAGCTTGAGCGGAGTGGGGAGTCATTACTCCTCACTCTCCCAACCTCCAGGTGAAAGCATCAGTTCATCTTGGGCACGAGCACTTGTCTGAAGCCTGTGGAGCTGCTCAGACTGCGCCTATCGCCTCTTATTTGTTGTTCATCAATCCAGTGTACTTTCACACTGCTACTTTATGAACTTTCTGGAAGTTGCCTGAGAAAGCTTTCCTAAAGCGAAGGCACACCATCTGCCTTGAGGCCGTAAAGGTGTATGCTGCGTCTCCTCCATAGAGGGTGATCTCGCAGAGGGTGTATGCAGGAAGGATGAAATAGGCTTTTTTTTTTTTTAATTTCCTCCTTTCTTTCCTTTCCCCTTGTTATTTTCCCCACGGACTGTTTCTGGTCTTATCTTTTCTAGGACACTAGCAACAGAGGAACATATTTATAATGTAAAGTTTGTCATCTTTTGTGGCCCTGGGGCCCAGGGTTGTCAGGTAAGAACTCTTTCACTGAGTTGAAAATCCAACACCCCTTCCAGTTCCTTCCTTTTTCTGAGGTAGACTTTTGCCATCTTACATTTTACCCAGGCTTTAACCGAACTTACTGACCTCAAACTTGTGGCCATTTCCCGATTAAGTCTCTCTAGTGCTGTGATTCTAGATGTGTTCTGTCATACTTACCTTAAGTTCTTATTTTAAAACAATGATTTTTATCTTTCTAAATCACCTATGAACCAGATTATTTTGTGTGTATGATACATATAGTCTTGGAATACTTTCTTAGCTTCTCTGAAGACTTGGAGTAGTTCTATAACAAATTAGTTTAACTTAGTCTGGTGAGTCTGACTCTAGGTGTTTCCTGATCAAGCCAGCTTAACTGAGTATCTGGACTCTGCGCTCTAATTTGGAGGGCTGAGCCGAGTAACCCAGGTGTTTATATACTCTGGTCAAGTGGTTATCAGAGGCAACAGTGTTTGTATTTGTTTCTTAGAGTCATCACAAACCAGGTGGCTCAGAATAGCAGGAAGTTCTCATAGTTCTGGTGACCAGAAGTCCAAAACTGAGGTACTGGCAGGGTTGATGTCTCCTGGGATTTTGGAGGGCCCATCAGTCCTATGACACTCTCCTGGCCTCTGGTGGTCACCATATCTCTGGTATGGCAGTTCAGTTCTGCTTCCATGTTTTCTTGCTCTCTTGTCTTTACTCTTCTCCTTTCTCATAAAACAGCAGTACCTGGGCAGATAGGGCCACTCTTATTTTGTGTGACCTTATATTAAGCAGTTAGATCTGTGAAGACCCCTTTGTTAAGTGACATGTCATTCTGACGTTATATTTAGACGTGAATGGGTGGGAACACTAGTCAATCTAGAGCAATAGACAGAAAGGAGTGGACAACCTCTTAGAGCTAGATGGCCCACTGTGCTGTCCCCGAGAACAGACTTGACTTGATGGTATTGATATGAGTAGGGACAAGAGCAAGAATTTCACTCTGCTTCAGATACTGAAATGTATTCTATGCATGAATTATTTAATTATTATAGAAAGTTAAGAGGAATGCCAGTGAGGGAGGGCGAGACCAGAGAGGCAAGGGAGTCTTTAAGCAGCATGGTCTCTGTTTCCAGCAGTGACTGGTATGTCTTTGTGTTAACCTTCCCTATTCTTAGATTCATTTCCCTCTGTTTAGGAATCCCATTCTATACAGTCCTTGTACAACTGTATTTTACCTGTGCTCTGGTTGTTGGACAGCTGAAATTCAGTCAAGGCTATTTGAAACAACTGCTTTTTGGTTTTACTTGAGGATACTGTGTGGCTCATGTGTTGAGTTAAAATTTGGGTCTAGGGGTTACTGAGGTGGTTCGGATGAGGCCAGCTAATAAACAGACCTAAAGTGATCTGCTTAGCGTCACTCTCCTCTATGACTAGGCAGCCTTGAAGAAAGTCCTCACCTTCCCAGACAGGAAGAGGTCAGCACCGTCCTTCAGCACTGCCCCAGACATACTTCTATGCTCATTCCCTTCCTCCTTCCTAATGAGACTTTCCCCCTCCATTGTAGATACTTCCTCATTTTCTCTCTTCCCCCACAAATCGGCTAATACCAAATTAGTTCTAGTTTCAACAGGAAATGTCTTTAGAGTTGACCTGCCAGCTTCTGTCCCTGCATCTCTTCCTAGGCCATTGCAATATTATCTTGCATTTTTTTTTCCATCTCAACCATCTCCTTTGTTTCCTGCATAGCTACACCCACTGCAGTGTTCTTTCAAAAGGAGGAATCACCACATCTTATCTTTTTCACAAACATAGGCATGCTCATACAATATCATAAAATAAAAAAATCTGGCTCTCATTATCCAAGTGTAATCCAAATTTTATTTCCCAGCTTCCTTCCTGTTAGCTCACATTCTAGCCCCTGTTTGCCTTTCTACCATCAGCATGTCCTTCCCTAGCCTGCAGGATGGAGGGAAGATTCTTCTGACTTTGTTCAAATACACTACACTGTCTTTCCTTCATCTTTCTCTCTGTGTGGAAAGCATTTCCTTGTTTTCTCCTTATTCTTGGCACATAATGTAAGTACAAGTGCATCTGCACGCGGTCCCCCCAGGTGACTGCTCACTCATGATCTCGTTGACATTCTTCATCTTCCCATTGCTTCTCATATTAGACTATGGGTTTGTTAGCCCCTGTACTTCAGCTACAGCCTATTCAGTTTAGATCCTGAGAACATTGTATGTTTGTGTTACAATTTTTGCATGATCGAGTGTGCATGCATATGTGAATGCATGTGTGCACGCACGTGTGTATATACATGTGGAGGCCTGAGGTCAACATTGGGACTCATCTTCAATTGTTCTTCCATTTTATTCATTGAGGCAGGGACTGTTAATCAAACCCAGCACTCACTAATATGCTTGCCAGCTTGTTCTGGGAATCCTCACTTTTCAGCCTTGTGAGTTGGAAATGCAGGTGACTGCCTTACCCATCTAGTGTTTACATGGGCTCTGGGAATCTAAGCTCTGGTCCTGTTTCTATGGCAGGTGTTTTAACTGTGAGCCATCTTCCCAGCACAGAGTAGACTTTTCTTTATTTGTTTCCTTTCCTTTCCTTTCCTTTCCTTTCCTTTCCTTTCCTTTCCTTTCCTTTCTTTTCCTTTCCTTTTTTTAACTTAAAGAAAGAGAAGGTTTATCATACCACCAACAGCCCTGGTAGTGGTGAATCATGAGCTGTGAACCCTCTGCGCAGGAAAATCTAGGTTTGGAATCTCAGACTGCACATTCTACAGACTCCATGACGGCTGGCCTTTGAGGAAACTTATAAGGACCCTTAGATTAGTCATCTGTCTTTTGTGTGGCCAGACTCTTCACTACAGTAGGCAAGATCCAAAAGAGGGATGGAGTGGACTGACTTGCCATGTGCCCTTCTGCATCCCTTCCTCCTGCCTTTGAGTAGCCAGTACTTGTTAAATGATTTAAGCGGAGCCTCAGTCGAGTCGGGCATTTCCTGTGTAGTGTAGAGGTTGCAGTGCACAATTATCTAGTCTGGACTCTGCTGAGAAGCGATAATTAGGTGGTAAATGTTAACTGGATTACAGCAGGGATCACTCTGCTTGTCATTTACCACCTCGTCAGGGGCTGGACCTTGAAAGGTGTCTCCTCCTCTACACAGCTGCCTCTGGTGACCTTTCTTCAACAGTCTCTATTTTATCTTTCTGTCCAATTTCGGAACATCCACATTTATTTGCCTACTTGATCGAATCAGCATCTCCAGCCCACAGGCAGACCCGTGTGAGGGTGGAAGGAGCCAAAGGGCTGAGAGTATGTCAGCTTTTCTCAGGACACACGTAATTTACTCTATTCACATAGTGTGCTAACTTTCTGCTTTGTAAAAGGACCCATAAATGCTGGGCAAAGATTGATTTGGTGTGTGACTTGTCTGGTGTTTTTACAGTTCACATGTGACCTTGGTGAAGACTGACAAGGAGGGAGTTCCTGGGTGTCCTGGAGTTAGATGGATTAATTATTTGTTGAGTTAAAACTCAACATATTTTTGTTTAAGTTACTAAAAACAATATGAAATAAACTTTTGTTTTATCTGTATAGGTATTTTGACTGCAATTATATACGTGTACCATCTTCATATAGTACCCACAGAGGTTGGAAGAGGGTGTCAGATCCTCTGGAACTGGAGTTACAGGTATTTGTCAGTTGCCAATTGAGTGCTGGGAACAGAACCTCAGTCATCATCTGCAAGAGCAACCTGTAGAAATATTTCATTTGTATTTTAACAAATAAAGCTTGCCTGGATAACAGAATGCAAAACAGCCATACAAGCCATCCCTACAGGTCAGGCAGTGGTGGCACACAGCTTTAATCCCAGCAGCCACACTAGGTAGACACAGAAGCCTGGCGGTGGTGGTGCACACTTTTAATCTCAGCACTAGAAAGGAATATAAGGCAGGGTGAGACAAGAACTCGCTCTCTTTCAGTCCGAAGATTTCATAGAGGTAAGAGCTCTCTAGTGGCTTGGCTGCTTTGCTTCTCTGATCTTCAGGTTGAACCCCAATATCTGTCTCAGGGTTTTTATTATTTGTGATTTATTTGGTCTATCTCAGTGGGTAGAGTATGAGACTCTTAATCTCAGGGTCATGGGCTCAAGCCCCATGTTGGGAACCCAACTCAGTTCATCAGGCTGAACTATCTTGCCAGCCCAGTGCACACATTTTTAAACCTAGGTTTGTTAGAGGAATCAAAATGTACAATTTTTCTTTTTGAGTTTGTCTTCGTTCAGTTAGCATCATGATTCCAGTTTCACTCATATCGTGAAGAGCTTGAGTTCTCAGCCACTGTACTGCCCACATGGCTTTTGACGTCTTCACTCCTGAGCTCCTCCTTATAATCACTTGGCACGGAGGATGGAAATGTCACCAGCCCAGCGCTCCAACTCTGAATGCCTGGAGGGAGGACTCTGTGGACAGAGCAGGCTGACAGTGTTTAATGGGTCTGGGAAGGGGTGCTTCTGAGTCTAACAGTTAAACACGTTTGTCTATAAGATGTTCCCCCAGATGCCCTTAATAGACTATTTAAGCATGCTGGTCTGCTACTATCTTCTCTACTGTCTTTGATGCAAAACCAAACTTGTACCAAAGATCTCCAGATAAGTGTAGATATGTTCAACGGGTGGGGCCATGATTTAGAAAGTATTGCTAAGCTATCAACAAAGAGAATATTTATTTATTCATCCAGGTCTCAAATCACTTCAGATGTCACTGTCAAAGCCTGAGTGATTGAATTTCTATTCATTAGGCAACTAAATTTCTTAACGTTATTCATAAAGCGACTATGGATTTCTCTCTCATACTATCTCCTTTTCCATTTTATGTATAACAATAAAAGTAGCTACTGCTGAGTAAACAATAACTGTCCATTAATCTCAACACTTTAGGTAGGATATTTGGCGAGGTTAAAGTCCCACATTACTTGAAGCATTTTTGTTCTTTTCAATAGTAAATGTAGCTGGTCTTAGAGTAATGTTTGATTTCCAACTTGTATTTTTTTTCTAATATTTACCTATTGGCATTTATTGTACCAGTAAAATTACTGTACCATCATTTGGATCAAATCTACTGTAAAATTATGTGAACATTCATTTATTTAGCTGTATATACATTTATTATTATTATTATTATTTTACTTATGTGTATGTATGTGTCTGTATGTCTCTCTGTGTGTATGCATGCGCGTACATGTGGACACAGTAACCATGGAGGCTAGAAGAGGGCATTGAATCCCCTGGGCAGGAGCTACAGGCAGTTATGAAGCTGCCAGTGTGGGTGTTGGGAACTAAATTCCAGTCTTATTCGAGAGGGTATGTGGTCTTCACCGCTGAGCCGCCTCTCCAGCCCCAAGCTATATATTTTTCCTAAATATTTCTCAGTAATTATACTTTCAAAAATGTAATTCTGGCCCCTTGACTTACTTGCCATTCAACATGCTTTCTCCTGTGTGTTTATTATTCTGAGGTTGGTTGTAGGTGGTGGTTTTACACATTTTCTTCAGCATATATTTTCTCCATGTGAATTGCATATCAGGCTTGATGTCAGTACAAACTCCCTTAGCATTTTAATCTGAATCTCACTTAATCCTTGTCACTTAGCTGATATAGACCACACATTCACCATGCCATTTTGTCATTCTGGAAACATTTGGTCATGAATAAAAGAACAGTGCAGCTGTTCCAACCCTCAGGTAGCACCCGACTCTTGCTGCAGAGCGACCTTGATCCCTCACCTGGAAGAGCAGCAGATGAAGAAGGCTGGAGTTTAACTCTAAACTGACCTCTCTCCAAAGCTTATCAAACATTTCGGTAAATACTGCTCAAGAAAAAAAGTGTCAGTACTTTTGAGGTCACTTAAGGTCATTTTGTCTTCCCCCTTTTCATCATTCCTTTAAAAAAATGTTTTATTTGAGGATTTAAAACTTTTCTTTAATATTTTATTGTGTGTGCATACTGTATGCACACATGCAACACTGGGGATTGAACCCAGAGCACTGAGCATGCTAGGCAAGCATTGTACTGTGAGTTGCATCCCTAGCCTTTCTCTGAGCATCCCCAAAACAAGATGCCAGAGAACCAATGCAATGCACTTTGGTCCAGCATTATTTATTTTTTTCTGATGCAAATCTGTCTGTGGTTGAGACCATTGCTGATGATTCTTTCCAATGCTTTATTTTATGTAGTTCGGTGATGGATAATCGGGATAAATAAGCTAAACTGTAGCCAGTGGGCTTCCCCAGCTTCCTCACACATCTCTGTGTGCAGTCATTTCCATTAGCAAAATCACTGCATTGCCTCCGTACATCCCCATAGTCTCTGCCTCTTCTCCCCATCACTTACACAAGCCTCAGAGCATTGCAAAGGATGCTCTGACATCTGGGTTAGCGACCTCTGATATTTGTCAGGACAAGCTAAGTTATGGGCAAAGTGACCTCATAAATTCAGTGGCTTGCCTACAGAGCATTCTTACTGCAGGCTATCTGGTGCTGTCTCTTCAAAGGGCCTTGTCGAGAGAACCTCCATCTCTACTGCCCAGAGAGCATAGAGCATGAATCTGGGAAATGGACCACTAACTTAAAATCGTTTTCTCAGAAGTGATGTCACTTCCTGCTCCTTAGAAACACTAAGAAAAGTTTTAATTTAATCCAACCCATAGGTGGACAGAGAACCTAAAATGTTTGGTCAACAGTCCTTAAAGCTGCGCATCCATGTTAGCTGTTTCCCCTGTCACTGTGACAAAATACCCCACAAGGAGCGATAAAAGGAGGAGGAGAGTTGATTTGGTTTATAGTTTGAAGAGGTACAGTCCATCACAGCAGGGAAACCATGGCAACAGGAGCATGGGGCTGGGTCAGTAAACAGAGATGGAATAGGATGTGGAGGTGGCTGTAAGTTTCAAACCTGCTCTGGGTGAACCATTTTCTCCAGTGAGGCTCAGTCTCCTCATAGATTCTTCACCCTCTTGAACACCACTACCATCTGCGGACCAAGTATTCAATTACTTGAACCTCTGGGGAACATTTTCTATCTAAACTCTTAACAGTCTTTGGGCACAGAATTCCTAGAGAGGGTACAGGGAGTCTTCTGCTGGATACAGAGTTCTTATTCACATTCCAGGTAGAGCCTATACACATCTTGGGGTGGCCACGATGTGGACCTGGGCAAAATGTAAGGGTGTGGCCATTTGTCCCAAGCTAAGAGCTTCAGGAGTAGTGGCATCAGAGGCTTTACAGCATGGGATCCTTCTAACTCCTGGTTCATGTGCAACGGTACAGTTTAGGTGGCTTTGGAAACCTCCAGAGGAGGGAGGGAAGACAGAACCCTTAGGGTCATCGTCTGCGAATGCTGAATTAATATGTGTGCTTTCTCAGGGAGACATGCAGAGCGAAGCAGATCATCTGTCTGTCTCACAGGAGGTGCTAACAGGGTGACCAGCGCAGTGTGAGGCTGAGGAGTTTCCCTTTGCCAATCCTTACAGGGAGGTGACCTCTACACTCAAGGCATACTAATTTTCCGATCAGCGAGTTAATGATGCTGATTACACTCCTGCACCCGAGCTGTCTTACTTTTGATTTCCATAGAGGATGAAGTTTGAGAAGCTCATCTCTGGCCCGATGCTCTCTGGGGGGAGGAACCGTGGTACCTTGCCAATAAGTGTTAGGAGTCCACCTGTGTGTGCAGGGCTGTCAGAACAATAGGTTTACTCAAGAGGCGGACAGGACAGACCTCTGTCCTTTGTATCCTTCTTGAAGACCCATGAGGACAGGAGGTCTCTGCCTGGTTTGTGTGGAAACTTTAGAACTTACACATATCATTTTGATTGTTTTAAACTGTGAGATAGTAAACTCAGCATAGTCTTTTAGACTGAACGCTTTATGGAATGCTATGCTTATAAAGGGCTCAAGGGACAGCAGGTGCAAAGGTCTTGTCACCTTTTGAGAAGACCCTGGCTGCAGACCTTTATCCGTTTTGCCCTCTTTGGTCTCGAGAGAACATAGAGATACAAGTTGTCCCGGCCAGAGGAACTCGGACTATTTTTCATTGTTTTCAGGCAGCAGAAAGGCCCCGACAGAAAATAGTCACTGTAACCTCACAATATTTAAACCCAAGTTGGCAGCTTGGGAAAAATATCCACAGACAAGGTCATCTGCATCGTCAACATCTTTGGATTCACAAGTGAGTCATCTGCCTCCTTCACGGAGCGAGTCTGCTCTCCCCAACCCAGTAACACGAAGCATTAATACTTTGGTTCGGCTTGGAGATGAGTGACACCCGCCTGCATCTTCTGCAGACTTGCCATGTATGTCACTTGCAGTGCCAATCCGCTGAACCTCTGGTGACTGGATTTATCAGCTCATTAGAGCTGCCTCACCCGACTGTGAAAGTCACGTAAAAGTTGTGGGAGAATTCTGCCTCCTGGGAAGTGGATAACCTTGGCCTGGCACTGACTAGTAACATCCTAGGTACTCATGAGGGTGAAGAAACACAAGGGGTTGGCTCAGATGTTCCTGTGGATGCAGATGGACTCAGGCAGTGAGAGAAGGTGAGCGGACTGCACTGTCTTGTTTCCTTTCCCCCTGCAATTCCCTCTCCCTTTCTCCCCTCCCCCCCCACTTCTTCCTTTACTCCTCCTCCTCTTATGCTCATTCTTCTCTCCTTTCCCTTCCCCCACTATTCTCTTCTTCCCCTCCCCTTTCTTCCTTTCTTCATAACTTTTTATCTAGTTATATGTTTTAGTCTGGCTTTTGCTGCATAGTCCAGGCTGACCTTGAATTCACCTTGTGTTCCAGACTGACTTCAAACTTGCAGAAATCCCCTGGCCTAGGCTCTTGTAGCACTGGAATTATAGGCCTGAGGCACTGCACCTGGTTTGCCTCATTCTCTTCTTGAATGTAAGCATCTCCTAGCAGCCGAGACTGGAAGTGTGGAAACGTCACAGGGTGTTAAGTTGGGTAATAAGAGGAAGCCACAGGCTCTGCATTATTGGGTTTTAACCCCATCAATTAGTAAAAACAATCTTTTCATGACCTTAAATGTTACATGATCCACTTTGGTGTCTTTTTATTTTGTCATCACAGTTTGAAGACCTAAGTCAGCAAGGGAGAGGACAAAGGCTCACCTGAAGCCGTCACAGGGATTGGGGGAGAATTTCAATCAGCTACCTCTACAATTATCTGGCAATACTTCAGTTGCTCTTAATGATCACTGTGAAGACTGTTGGGTGGGAAGGTTAGACAGGTTTTAATTATGAATGGAACCAGTGACTAGCTGGAGAACTTTTTAGACCCTGAGATTTGTTTTTATTTTCATTTAGTGCTTCCAAGTAAAGGCTTGCTAGTTTGCTTTGATCAACTACGAAGGTTGCCTTGTGGGTAGTTGGAAAGAAGAAGTTATCAGTATGAGACCTGATGCTAAGAAGACACAGTAGAGCAGGTATCACCTCACTCTGTACAAACTGAGTGATCAGTGGATGAGCCATTATAGAGCAGGAGTGTGTAATGGTTTGAATGAGAAATGTCACTCCAGGGCTCAGGCATTTGAACACCCAGTCTCCAGTTAGTGGCACTGTTTGGAGAGGTCATAGGGAGGTATTGCCCTGTTGAAGGAAACACATCACAGTGGGTGGGCTTTGAGAGTTTAAAACCTCATCCTACTTTTATTTTATTCACTGCTTCTTGTTTGCCCTTGAAGATGTGAACTCCTAGCTTTCTGCTCCAGCTGCCACGACTGCTGCTATGCTTCCTCTTCATGATGGACACTTTCCCCTCCAGAACTGCAAGCCAGACAAACTCTTCCTTCTATAAGCTGCCTTGATCATGGTATTTTATAATAGTGCCAGAAACATAATTATTATGGTGTTAAAATATGAACTTACACCATTTATAATCTTCATATAAGTACATAATGAGTATGAATCAAATCCATCCACTTCCTATTCTTCCCCTCCAATTCCTTGCCTATCTCTTCATGATCACTTTCTCCTCCAGATGCCTGCTGAGTCAATTTAGTGTTGCCTATATGTATAGGATGTGAGACTATTTATTGGAGCTTGACTGTTGTGGGATATTTGTTCACTATGTGAGGGTATATTGCTGTGATTGGCATAATAAAAAGCTGAGCAGCCAATAGCTAGGAGGAGAGTATAGGCGGGATTTCCAGGGAAAGAAAGAAGAGAAGGAGGAATATAGCCATACAGGAGATGTCAGGGGACACAGAGAGGAAATAGGAGGTGCAAGATGAAAGAAAGGTAAAAAGTCATGAGGCAAAGCATAGACTGATACAAATGGGTTAATTTAAGTTCTAATAGCTAGCAGGACAAGTCTTACGCTATAGGCTGAGCTTCCATAATAAATAGTGTTTCTGTGTTATTTTTTATGAGTTGGGGACCCAAAGAAAAATCATTCTTAAAATGGGTAGCATCTTAGGATCATGTCCCTAAAGACTGACCCCCTCTTTCCTAGAAGTAATCAACAGCCAACATCATCTTCTCAGTAGAACTTCATGATCTCTTCCCCAAACCATGCCGACAGTTTGATTGGTTTGGTCTTGTTCAGGTCTTGTGCATGCAGTCTCAGTAGCTGTGAGTTCATATCTACAACTGTATTGCCAAAAGCACGAACTTTTAAAACAAATTGTTATGTAATCCACCTTTTGTCCTGCGACCCTGGGTATGTTTTTCAGTAACTCTAACTTTTGATGTGCACAGTGGGGATTACATCACAAAGCTGGGCTGCATTTGACAGTTCCCAGTCTGATGTGTTCACAACTTGCATCACAGAGTTCATTGTTAGGAATGCTGAGGGCTGAAAATTTTCATATGTCAATCGGTGAGCCCATACAAGTCGTGCTTCCCGGCTTCTATAATCTCTGAATAGCAGATTCTGAATACGAGTTAGCTTCTACAATGTCTTCACCGTTTCCTGAAGGGTTCGAGATTTCCAACATTGTCACAATGAATGGTAGCCTACATACCTATGCCAAGGTCTTTGCTGCCTCAGACTGCACATTGATATAAAATACAAAGATTAAAAGTATTGATATTACAATTTCTGACCTTGAAATAGTCACAATAACTAGTATTTTTGACCTCTTACAACATGTCAGACATCAAGGTGATCATGGACGATCTATATTTTTTTCAGTTGAAATATTTCTTACAACTTCAGTGTATGAGTCAGGCAGTGGTGGCACACACCTTTAATCCTAGCACTCGGGAGGCAGAGGCAGGCAGATCTCTGTGAGTTTGAGGCCAACCTGGTCTACAAGAGCTAGTTCCAGGACAAGTGCCAAAGCCACAGAGAAACCCTGTCTCTGAAAAAAAAGAATCAAAAAAAAAAAAACCCAAGTCAAAACAAAAAACCCTCAGTGTATGAAATGCCTAGATACTAGGGCTACTTCAGTTGAAACCATTACATATGTTTGCCAGGACTGTGGAGAGCCAGTGTTGCCCAGTTGCCCTGTCCCTCTTTGCGACATTTCCAAAGCCCTCTGTGTACCTCATGAGTCAGTTAGAAAGCTGCCAAGTGTCACAGTAGTTGATTAGGTCAGATTAAGAGCAAAAGGGTAAGTCATTGTCCATTTGTTTCACTATGTTAGTGTCTTAGTCATTGTTCTGGTGCTGTGAAGAGACACCATGACCACAGCAACTCTTATAAAGGAAAGCATTTAAATGAGGACTTGCTTACAGTTTCAGAGGGTTAGTCCATTATCTTCATGGTAGGGAGTATGGCAGTACACAGGCAGGCATGGTGCTGGAGCAGTAGGGTTACATGCTGAGAGCATAACATACTGAATGCATGAAGCAGGAAGCAGGAAGCAGGAAGCAGGGAGAGGGGTGGGGGAGGGGGAGGGAGACAGAGAGAGGGAAGGGGAGAGGGAGAGGGGAGACAGGGAGAGGGAAGGGGAGAGGGAGAGGGGAGACAGGGAGAGGGAAGGGGAGAGAGGAGAGGGAGAGGGAGAGAAGGCTGGACTTCCTGTATTTTTGACCTCCTCCAACAACAGACCAAACCTACTCCATTATTGGTCTCACCTGTTAAAACAAGGCTGCACCTCCTAATCCTTCTAAAACAGTTCATCAGCTGGGGACTAAGAATGCAAATATTAAAGCCTATGGGAACATTCTCCTTCAAATCACCACAGTTAGCAGTGAAGGAAGTAAGGAATGGGGAAGGGAGGGAGGAGAAGAAAGGAAGGGGGAAGGGAGGAAAAAAGAGAGATGGAGGGAGGAAAGAGAGGCACCCGTTCCCCCTCATCAGTTCTTTCCATGAAATGGTACAAGTCTCAGTGGATCGGACAGGTGTGAATGGAGGTTTATCCCTCTGTTAAGGAGTCCCCAAAGTTAAAGCTCCTGCCCTTTACCTGAAACAGGGGACGGATTACCTGAAACATGGAGTGGTTAACCTAGAACACAAAGCAGGTTTTCTGGAACTGGAGAAGACTACCTGGAACACGGAATGAGTGACCCGGAACAGGGAGCAGGTTACCCATGAGGCGGGTTACCTGGAAAATGGAGAACATTACCTGGAACAGAGAGCAGATTGGGCCTGACAGTTCTTAGCCAAGGAGCTTCCATCCTGTCCATCTTCACGCACGCACGCACGCACGCACGCACGCACGCACACACGCACGCACGCACCGCGGAGGTTACCAAGTGGAGGAATTTAAGCTTGGAATGCCATCTGTATGCGGTGCAGGGTCCGAGTGTCTGCTAATGGGTTTTTGGTTCGGTGTCTGTGGTGCCATGCAGGTTCTCAGCTGCAGCCTCCCCGAGTGACTCTAAGGTTTTTGCTGCACCCCAAAGCTTGGGGTGGTAACAGCAGTTTTCTCAACCTCAAGCCCACCAAAGTATTTGCCTGTGGTTGGCTCCTGAGGAGCACACCCCCCTAAGATCCAGGTCCGCAGTCTGACATCTGTTAGAGCAAAGCTTGTGCACTATTGGTGATCCTTGATAGGACATCAGACCGCCGATGGAGGAACGACACAGTCATTTATCTTTGGTACAAATGGAGTTGAATAATAAGTAGGTTATGTTTGTACCTAATTGGCTAAGGAAATTTACTCTGCCACATCGGTTGTTTATTCACTTAAAGGCACTTTATTTATTGTGGTGATGGGAAACAAGTTAGATTGATAATTCCTATATTTTTTTGCCATTTACTGTGCGTCTAAATTTTTGTGGCTCACTCACGAATTGGCCTAAAGAGAAACCGTGAATGCCTGTGCACAGTAACACAGCTTGAAAGCAAGACAGTGTCTGTAAACAAAAGTGTCAATTATTGTTTATAGCCAATTTCACGCTTGCCCAGATAGTAGAAGCAAAGGAATAAGTACTGCAGAAAGAGTCTGTTTGCCTCTCAGATCATTGCTGAAATGGGTTATTCAGCTTTACATAGCGTTTTTATAGGAGTGAAATGTGTGGAAACCATTTTCCTTAGTAATGATCTTGTACCTCAGGATTTCAGTGAGCTCGTTTGGATAAATGAGTGAATTGTTTTTAGTAATAGAAAAGAAATGAAAGAAGTCTAGAAATAGCCTTCATGTGTAGTATTCCATTTCCAACATTCTCATGAAGCTCACATTTAACCTGAAGCCCCTGATGTCAGAACTTGCTCGAATCTTACTGCCAAATGATCCTTTGCTGATTTGTAGCCCTGTTACAGAAATAAAACCACCATGTTGTTTAAAATTAGATTTTGTGAGGGTCCCCCCGCCCCGCCTGCTCCCAATCATGGGCAATTGAAGTTAAATGGCATATTCAAACAGTTTAATAAAGCTTCTAGAGTCAGTGATGACGTGTCTAAGTAGCTGTGGATAACATGTGGGGAGGGGTTAGTAACCCGTGCGATTAGATTCTTTGCTTGTGGATTCCTCTGTTGGGGATCTTCTGTTTGCTTTTTTGAGACAGAGTCTCACAATACAGCATTGGCTAGCCTGAACTCCCTATGTGATCAGGATAGCCTTGAACTCAGAGAGATTTGCCTGCCTCTGCCTGTTTAGTACTGGAATTCAAAGTGTGTGTGTGTGAGACCATGTGCAGCATGATTAGGGACATTTAAATATTATATGTGTTTTAATTCATTTTTCTTATTTTTTCTTTGTTTGTGTTCTTTACCAACCGAGCTATATCACTCCAGCCTAATAATGCATGCTAATAATACCATGCAAGGTTCTCTTTCTGAAGAAGAAAACCCGTATTAGAATTGTGGGCTCCTATGGAATGCTGGGAAGCCACTAGCAAGATCTGATTCTCTCAGGTACCCATGGATTGGCGCCTGACCCAATAGCTCATGCCATTAGGAAATGCTAATGGCTGAGGAGATGCTAGTCACTCTGATTCTTCAGAAGCACATAGTATTAGGACAGGCATAGTTTGGGACTGACATCATCAAAAACCTGGTCTTTGATGTCCCTGTTTCTTTTTCTTTTATATTTATCCCAAAAGAGGAGGGCCTGGATGCTGTCTGGGTTCTGCTTTGAGTCTGGGAAGAGAAGAGACCCTCAGAAGTGATTGAGGACACTGCCCCCTGCAGGATGGCATTGGCATTTATTTTCAAATTAGAAATGCCAACATTCAGCTCCTGCAAGGGAGTCATCAGCAAGCTTTAGGAGTTGAAATTCAAAGACTCTTGGGAAAGCTGGGAAGGTTGATTATCATTTTAGGAAAGCAAGTATGACGGGCTGGGGAGGTGGTTCAGCTGGTGAAGTGCCTGTATAGAAGTGTAAGAAACCCAGTTCAGAACTCCAACACTCACGACAGGCACGTGGCACTGTGTAGCAGTAATCCCTGAGCTGGGATGGTAGACACAGGAAGATCCCCGAAACTTTCTGACTAGGCAGTCTGACTGAATCAGTGAGCTACGGATTCAGTGAGATACCGTGCCTCAGAAGATAGGGTGGGATGGATTGCAGAAGGCACTGGATGGCAATTCCTGGCTTGCACATTCACACACGTATGCATTTGTATACACACTTGTGCGTGCTTGGTGCATATGTACACACACACACACACATAATACACTAAACACATACAAATAAAAATAATTAAATACAAGAAAAGCAAATTTTGAGTGTCAAGCCCAGAGTTAGAGCTGGTTGCTGGGCTAGATTCTGTAACTGGGAAGTTATAAAACTATAGAGTGTTCAGAGACATTCAAGAACCCTTTTCTGTCAGATGAGAACACACCAGCCAGAGGGAGAAGAGGCTAAGCAGAGAATGAACAACACCTTCGAATGTTGAAAGATATAAACTTGACCTATTTCCTCCAACTAATGGCAGTAAAATCCAATTTGATGAACCCGGAGGCATCTCATCTAGCCTGCTACCGTTCTTAAGAATCTCCCAGGCAACGTCTCCCAGCAGGTAATCACTCCAGTCTGAAGTACCAGCCTGCACAGCACCTGTGAGGCACTTCAAGGAAAACGCAAGTTTTTAATAAATGGTTCCTACTGCGGCCCACTGTAGCTTTCGACCCAGGTCCTGATCTTTAAAGCCAAATGGATTAGACTGTCTTTTGACTTCTTGGGGGGAGGACAGGATGCAGGGTAACCTCAGAGAGGCTATCACATTCCTTCCAAAGCTTCTTCAGGACAAGTACTGCTGTAGTCACTTCCCTTCAAGATGTTACAGAATACCGGACCAAAGCCACACACAGCGTAGGGAAGACTTTGAGTTCAAGGGGATCATTATGTCGTGGAAAGATAGGGTGGCAGGTGGGGGAGTCATGGTCAGGAGAAGGAGGGCAGCGAGTGACCCCGCATCCTCAGGCAGGAAGCAGAGGGAGATGTGTGAAGATGCATAGTGCTTTTTATATTTCTAATCTGAGGATCCCAGCCCAGAGAATACGAGTGCTGCTCGTAATTAGAGTGCTTCTTCCCACTTCAATTAACCCAACTAGAAACTTCCTCGTGGACATGCTCAGAGTTGCCATGGTGATCCTAAATCGGAAAAGCTTGACAAGATTAATTAACCACCACAGGCACTGGCATCCCCTCCTAGGATAAATGATGTCACTGTCTTCTTCATCTCCTTTCTCTAAACACGTTGCAGTACACCCTTGCGTTTATAACATTGTAGCACAGAGAACCGGGTGTGTGAACTAAACACTAGAGTAGCCAGCTCTAAAACTCAGCCATTGTTTTCCTCACCCCGCACTCCAGAGTTCATTAAACAAAAGGAACAGAATGCATTGGGTTAAGCTTTGACTTGCCCAGTGACTTAACAACAACAACAACAACAACAAAGTTCACACACCAGCCCACTGCGCTGTTTATCTGCTTGGGCATCCTCACCCCCAATCCCCACCCCACATACATTAAACTCCTAGGCATATATTGTGGAACCTTTACACTTCCGAAATATTTGTTCGCCATTATTCTTCTCAGGCTTAACCTTTTGCGCAAGATTCCTAAAAGGTTAGAAACCATAAACACCTGATTGCATCTGTAATGCCTTTCAGAAGCCGAGGGGGATACATCATTTTATTTATTTATTTGCATAGGAAACTTATTTTAGAATCTACACAAAACTGTTGTAGCCTCCCCTCCATACCAAACACCTTACCTTTGGATGCCTACAGTACAGATCCTAGTGCTGGTTGGAGACCTCCACTTGGATGACACCTATACAATTCATACTGTCCTTGAACTCTTGATTTCAAGCCCAACCCACTGACAGGGTCGCTGTTTCTTAGTCTGGTGAAGGGCGCCCCCATCTGGTCACTTCTAGAAAAAGTCACCCCCCCCTCCATATCCAATATGGGTTTCAAGAAATGTGCTCTGAAAAGTACTTGCATATTTTCTCATTCTTACTAGGCCACCTTCTCCCATGCCAACTCAAAGCACAGCGTGTCTTGTCTGTACAATGTACAGCTTCTTAAATGGGTGTTACAAGTATATTTATGGTGAGCATAGTGTTGTTTTTGAAATATAAATGACTGTCAAATTATATCACTAAATTCCATTTGGTCCTGTAAAACTCCTAGACCTTGACCATGGCATAGAATGCCTTGTCTAGAGCAGCCCAGCTCACCTGTGTGGCTGCACCTCACTGTGTCCTCACCTCTGTACTGGGCACAGTAGCCTTTCAGTATTTGGGGGTGCTGTTCAGCTTCTCCTGAGACTCCCATACCCATCAATCTCAGGTGCACATTCTGCTGCCACCGTGGTATCTGAACTTAATTCCCATCAATATTCATGTCTCTGTATCACTATCTCTCCCTGGGAGGGCATTTCTCAGCCTCTTCCCCTTCATTCCCTTTCTCTTCTAGATCAGCGCCCCCTAAGGAATGCTGGCACGGGGCTGCAGTGTCTGCTGCACTTTCCAGCATGCTGGAAATGCAAGTTCATAGCTGTTTTAGTGACAGCGGAGTCAGTGTGTCTTCTCCAGGAAGTGAGCTTGATGGTGCTTGGGTTTGCTCCCCATTCACACTGGCCACACATTTGAACCCCTTTCATGGTACATACCGTGTTGGTTGTGTGAGCCTGCCAAGCTGTGGACGAAAGAACAGGTGGAGATTGGGCTCTGTTCCCTTGTAGCAAAGTTACCTACCCTTTGAAGACTAGAAATGTCCTTCTTCATCCAGAAACGTGGAAATAAAGCCCAGGCCGAATTTTCTCTCTCTGGTTCAATTAATTTGAAACCTCACCAGTGAAATGAATAAGAATACAATTTTATGAAATAATATAAAAATGCTTCGCTTTGTTATTACTTATAATGAAAATTATTCTTATTGCTGATATATATGCATATATTATTGTTATGATGCTGATTGAAGGTACATTTATGTATAACAATAATATATAATTACTACATACATCTATCAGCAATCTATATATTTGAAAACCATAGTAAGCAAAGTGTCATTTTTTTCCTGGAATAAATGTTCAAGAATACAATTGCTAGGCCATGGAAGCTGTACGTTTACTTTCATAGGAACCTGCCATAATGTGCTGTAGAATGGTCAAAACTTTTTTATATTCTCACCAACAATGCATGAACAGTGGATTTTTTTGTTTTGTTTTGTTTTTGTTTTTTTCGAGACACGATTTCTCTGTAGCTTTGAAGCCTGTCTTGGAACTAGCTCTTGTAGACCGGGCTAGTCTCGAACTCACAGAGATCTGCCTGTCCCTGCCTCCCCAGTGCTGGGATTAAAAGTGAACACCACCACCGCCCGGTGAACAGTGATTTTTATCACCACCTGGATGACCTTTGGTACTGTCACTTCTTTTTACTTTGGCTATCCTAAGAATGCAGATATATCTCTTGGTAGTCTTAATTTGCATTTCTTTAAAAATTAGCAAATTGATATCTTCTCCTGTGCTCATTTACCATCTGATTGGTCCTCGATATTTTTTTTGTATTATTTTCATTTCGAATTTTAGATTTTCTGAGTTTTTGGGAGTTTTTTTTGTGTACTGTCAGGATGAGTCCAAGATCAAGTATGTAACTTACAAATATGTTCTCTATGTTTTTTGGTTCTCTCTGGATTTTGATTTATTTTATTTTTTCTTTTCTTTTCCTTCCTTTCTTTTTTTCTCTCTTTCTTTTTCTTCCTTCCTTTCTCTCCTCTTTTCTTTCTTTGGCTTCAAATTGGCTGTATAGCAGAGGCTGGCCTTGAACTGATCCTCCTGCCTCTACCTCTCTGAGATTAAGGGAATGGGCCACCATATTTAGATTTTTTTATTTTTTAAAAGAATCCTTTACAGAGAAATTTAGTGAAGTCCACTGAGTTAATTTTCCCTCTCTGAGCTTTGCATTTGAGATCAAGTCTAAAGATTTTTTGCTCAACTGTAAGTTGCAAAGATTTTTCTCATATACTTTTTCTTCCTAAACTTTATAATTTTATGTTTAATGTTTAAATCTGTGACTTATTTTGAGTTAATGCTTGTGAAAGGCTTGAAGTTTGACTTGTGAGTAACTTGATACCTTCAAGTGTCAAATTGAACCAATATCATTCTTTGACAAAATTGGTCATTCAATCAATAGTTTATGGGTATTTGTCATTGTTTAGGAAGTTAGTTACAAATTATTATTGGTAGTGTTCAGAAAAAAAAGCTAAACAAAGGAAATCAGATTCAAGGTTCTTGTCTTGAAAAGAAAAAAGGAAGATATAGATATGATAGGATAAAAGGGTAGTTTATTGAATCTACTAGGAAAGGAAAAAAGGGAGGATATAGATATGATAAGATAAAATGGTAGATTATTGAATCTACTTTTGAAAAGCAACTACTAGTTTTAAATGGTTTACACTGGATTGGACTTTTGTATATTGTATACAAAGTTTGTACATTGAGATTAATTTTGTTAGAACGTACTGTACATGCACTTCTACTCTTGTTCAAGGTATTGTCCCTATATAGCTCATTTAACAATGTAATGCGAATCTCTAGACCTTGAAAATTATTATTACCAACGGTTTAGGATACTAAGTAAATGCAGGTTAGTAATTACTCACCTAGTATAATTGAACTTGTAGTCACTTTAGGTTTGCTATCAAGTTCAAACAAAGATATATTTTAGATAGTCAGCTCATCTTCAAACACTTCAGAGATTTACAGAATATGATATTTAAGATGTTTTGATAACATAGGCTTTCTTTTTTATTTTATGACAGTGAGACATGTCTGCTTCTGGCAGCACCAACATACTTCTGTAGCGGGCATGGTCGATTGATAAATAACCAGACCAACTTGATACAAAAGATTTAGCTTTTAATAAAAGGGAAAAAACTTACAAGACTGGAGATTCTGCGAACACCAAAGGAGCCGGGAACAGAAGAGAGAGGGAGTGGCAAGGCACTTTGATCTTTTATTTGTTTTGTGTAGCCTAAAGGGGCCACACCTTAAGCAAAATGTGATTGGCTAAGATTCCCCATCATACTTCTGAGAAGATAGTGGGCATTGAAGAAACTCCACATGGAGCTTACTTTCTTTGTGGCAAAAGTAAGCCACTGGACAAGAAAATGCCCCTGCTTACTGGCGATAGTATGACATCCTAATTATTCAAGCAGGACACAAAAGAAAGTGATTGCCAAACATTGTCAAGACAAAGAGGGACAGTCCTTCAGAATATCATGTTTCACAGAAAAGTCTGTCAGAAATGCTAGGCCCGTAAACTGAATATGGGTGCTTCAGCATTACAGAGGAACTTTGGGTGACTGTCCAGGCAGCCAGCTGTTCTGTCATTACTCACAATTTTTGGAAGTCTCTTGCTTGTACTTCTTGCTTATGAGTAACATGAAGTTAATATTATTTTCTTCTTGGGTCTCTGAGCTAGCTGAAGACTAGATAGTTATGGTTATAGTTATGAGACTCAGAAAAGAAATTCACTAAAGAAATGTAAAGTATATAAGGTTAAGAGACCAAAGATAGTTTTGGATGGTAATGTAAATTGTGGTAGAAAGTAAATTATTTACAAGACTTTGGACTTACCAAGATAGGATAGATGTGGAATATTTTCTCTGAATTTGTCAAATGCAAATGGATGGACATTGTTGATGTATTTATTGCCTATGTATGGTATATAGTTACTGTAATTATTATATATAGTTTTTATTATATTAGTTATGGCCTTCTTTTATATTTTAGGCAAAAAGTGAAAATATAGTGGCATTTCATTTGTATTTTAATAAATAAAGCTTGCCTGAATATTAGAAAAGTAAAACAGCCCAAACTGGCCAGCCTTACACATCAGACTTCAATGGCACACACCTTTAATCCCAGAAGCCACACTAATTTGTCATAGAAACCAGGCAGTAGTACATGCTCTTAATCCTATAACTAGAGAGGAGTATAAGATGGGAGGAGACAGCTCTCACATGCAGTCTCATTATGAGGTTTCCTGGAGGCAGGATCACAATTTTTGGACCGAGATTGAGGTAAGAGTCAGTGGCTGTTTTGCTTTTCTGAACTTCAGGTTGAACCCTAAAATCTGTCTCCGAGTTTTTATTTACTGTACATGACCTGTTGACTTATTCTTGAACCTTTCTCAAGACTCAACAGAGCATGTGTGCATGACTCTGGTTCAAGATCACGTTTATTAATTTTAATACATCAAACTCTCAGCCATGTGCTAAATTTTGATATCAAGTAAGATGATACCACCAATATAAGGAGTTATAAGTAAAAAATGCCACTCACTAAAATTAAGGCTATAGTCTTTGGGTCCAGCTATTTTTAGGTGCTAATCTTGTGTCTCATGACCATGTCAGACTCACTTTTGAGTTCTCCAGCAGAAACCCAGCCACAACAGTGCAGTCTTATAACACATACGCTGTGCTGGTTAGTTTTGTGAACTTGATGAAAACCTTGACACACGTGAAAGAGGCAATCTCATTTAAGATGTCCCACTTCTGGTAACTGTGTCTGTCCTAGTTTTGCTCACTGTTACTGTGATAACACCATGACCAAAAGCAACGTGGGGAAACGATTTATTTCGTCTTAGATGTTACAGCCTGTCATCAAGTGAAGCCGGGGTAGGAGCTCAAGGCAGAAAGCTGGAGACTGGCACTACAGCAGAGGTCGTGGAGAAATGCTTCTTACTGGCTTGCTTTCTCTGGCTTGCTCAGCTATTCCTCTGCTCAGGGCCACCTAATAAAGGATGGAATCACTCACAGCTAGCTTTAGCAATCAAAAAATGCCTCACAGACATAGTCACCTGCTAATCTGTTGAAGGTAATTCCTCAAATAAGACTCCTCCTTCCTGAGTAAATCTAGGTTTGTGTCAAGTTGACAAAAACTAGCCAGCACATATACCTTTTCTCATCAAGTGGATTCTGAGGTCTCTGGGTATACTACTGCTATGTATCATACACATAGATCATATTCATACAGATATCTGTGTATCATATTCATACAGATATCTGTGTATCATATACATGCATCATATTGATACAGATATAATGTACAAATAAGCTGCTGCAGCTCACAGGGTCACCTACTTGGGAACTTCACCGATGTTTAATAATGTCTTACATTGTTTTCCTTTTTATTTTTCTGTTTTTATGAGTTAATTGACAATAAATTTACCTACATGCCCAAACCCTCATTTTTCTTCCCTGGAGCACAGCACACTTAATACATTTATAATAATTTCATTTGTTTACAAGTTCAAGAGAATGGCGTCTTAGTACAGATTGAACTGGGATTTAACAAGCGTCCTTGTGCAGTGTGAGGACACTAGCCTCCTTTTCACTCTGGTGAAGGGCTTAGTTGTCTGATTTCATTTGGACTCTTAGCAGGTACACGAAGTGCTCAGAGAGAGCTGGGAGCAGGCCTTTGGAGTTTTCCCCTGACACCAGCGACAATTAAAGCTCTGGAAGCCATGTTTCCATCGTTTTGAACAGTTCCTTGGCCTTGTTTGTCCTCTTTCTGAGCTTAGGCATAGTTGAAGAATCTTAATGTCAGTTTTGTATCACTAGGGCAACATGTTTGCCTGTATACTGTATTTTTTTTTAAGACTGGGTGATCCTGAGTGAGAAAACATTCTTTTTAAAATTTTTAGAAAAGATAATTAATTCTTGGCAGAATATTCAAATGGAGAAGAGAACAGCTGTGAAGGGAGAGACTCTGTGACTTAAAGTTAATAAGCAAAGGAATAAGCGACAATCACTTCTGAATGCCTAGGACAACAGCTTGTAAGGATTAATATAACCTTGTAATACTTATTTCCAACTTTATTGAAGCTTAGTGTTCTTTAAGTATGTGATCAATAGCTAATATCTAGTTTTGTTAACAGAGAGATTGATGGCATAGATGATAAGGTCCGAGATGCTCTTCTGGTTTACTAAAATCTTATTAACATGGTAATATCCATGAAGGAATAAAAGAGGAATTAGAAAATCTTAACCTAGGTGTTCTGCTCCAAAGGGATATTCTCTACCTTCCAAATAAAACCCAAGCAGTTCAGACATCAGTTCACATACCCGTCTTTCTGAATGAAGATGCATCAAGCAGTGTGCCAAATGTACTTCGAGTCCTCGGGATACACTGTGTCCAGGATACACTGTATGTGCGAAGATGCAAGAGATACAGTGCTTCCTGAAAAATGTATTGAAACAAATGGCTCTCTTTTGGAAGAACTCTAGAAAAGCTCAAGTTCCAAGAGCTTAGAATGTGAAATTTCAAGTGTCATCAAACTAAAAACAAGGATAAATGAGAGGAAAATTTTTAGAAAGAATATTTAATTTAATTTAAGTTCTTTATGTGTGGGCATGTTCACAAGAGTACAGGCACCCATGGGGGCCAGAGGGGGAGCTGGATTCCTTGGAGAGCGATGTGGGTGCTGGGAACTAAACTCAGGTTGTCTGGACGAGCAGAAGAGCTTTTAACTTCTGAGTCATCTCTCCAGCCCCAAGGTTAGATTTTCTTAAAAAGAACTGGCTTTAAAAATGAATGAAGGGAAATTAAACAAGATGCTCATTGTAAATTTAATCATCCGTACCAGATTTATTCATATATAATCCCCCACTGGTATCAGAGAGACTTGGTTCTAGGCATCCTGTGGACACTGAAATCCATACATGTCCAAGTTCCTTTTATAAAAGGATGTCCTTTGCTTAAACCTATATACCTCCTGTGTGTACTTTACATCACACACACAATTATATATATTACTTCTAGTAACTAATGTATGTATATTCTATGCAAATAGCTTTTTATATTATATTGTTTAGGGAATAATCACAAGAAAAAGTCATATATGTTTAATACAGTTGTGACTTTCTAAAAATGTATTCTGTTCACAGTTGAAGTTCACAGTTTAATCTCATGATGTTGAACTTGGTGCCACACAGAGGGCTTGACTATTTTTGAAATCTTTGTTATAAGCACATAAATCAATCACCATAACAAGGACTTTACAGTGTAAGTAGTAGTTTTATGTATTGATTTTGGATCTACTAAATTGAAGGATTTTTTTTTGTTGTTTATTTGTTTGTTTTCTACTTGGTTACCAGTATTACAATTCATATTTCAGATATATTTGAGTCAGATGGCATCAGTTTGTTAAATTTTATTGTGTTTGTGACATTAATTATTTGGTAGATAAGACAGAAAGTCTCAGCAAAGGATACCGATTCCTTGATCATCCAATGGGTGCCAAGTAAGAAATGATCTGAAGAAACAGATTTATTTATCTAGTCAACAACTGAATTCAGAATTATGCACTTACGTTGTGCGCAGAAACAAAAGCAAGCAGTCACAATGGGATGTCTTTTATAATTTTAGTATCCAGGACAGCAGGCAGATGAATGTTTCATTAGTCAGTTTCCCTGTACTATAACGAAACACTTGAAATAACTTACAAAGAGAAAAAGTTTTGTGTTACAGTTTTGGCAGTTCCGGACATGATTAATTCCCCTCCCTTAGACTTGCTGAAAGCAGCTTGTTGTGGTGGAGCAGAACTGTTAGGGGAGCAAGGAGGGTCCTGTGTCAATCCCTTCAGGGACATACTCCCAATGACCTAAAGACCCCCTAAAGACCGACCACTTCTCAATAGTGCATCCCGGGGGCCATCCCTTTTGTGTGGATCCTGCAGGATGTCCAACATCTAAACCATAGCAACTGTGGAAATAAATAATCACAGAAGAGTGAGATGGGTTACATAAAGGTGTATGGAAGAGTCTGGCAGTCCAAATGATGAAGAAGACAGAGAAGTTTGTACCATTATAACTCAGCACAGTCTCAAAAGTGTGTTTTGAAATGAAACTACCACAGCGATTCAACAGCTTGGGTAGACCCTGGGACTTGATCTAGTAAACCCATTAGAAGTTTATAATTTGAGTGTAGAATATCTTGGGAGGTGGTGCTGATGTTGCAGTTAGACTAGCAGACAGGAGACTGATGATGAAAGGCTTTTTGTGTTTCTGACGGAATTTCAGTAAGTGAAAAGAACAGAAGGCATAGTTTTGTCAGAGGGAAGCGATACTGATCTCTTTACCTTTCAAGTAACAAAATTGCATATTCAGTATGTACTCATGTGTTGTTTAACTGATCCTGGGGCACCTATACCTAAGCACCCTAGATGTTACAGGCAATGACAGGCTAAAAACAAGTTGAACTAGTGTTCAATTTGTCAGACCAGTGAGTTTCATTTGGTTTACCTACAGGAGTGGGAATGAAGGGTTCCTTAAGGGAACTTGGGTTGGAGTTGATCATAGGAGCATGGTAAAGGGTTGCCTACGGGAGCATGGGTGACTCATGGGCAACTTGACTACTGAAGAAGTCATTCCCTTCTCTCTAACAGTTGTTAAATGCATCCACACCCTTGGGGTAGAGTCTTCTATACTCTTGTAAGCACTGTTCTCCCCACCACAAGAGAATGTTAGTGTCTCAATAGTTGAAGTTTCTGATCTCTTTTGAATACCCATGCTCCTTTGAGCAATGGCTGGGAAGGAAGAGGAGAAAGTGGTACATTTAGAACAAAGGACCCCAGTGTCCTGAGCACATCAGAAGGTGGGTTCATTTTCTAGATAAACCTGAGGGGCTGTTTTGGGAGCTTCAGAAGAAAAGATTTAGAATAGAGCTTGAATAGTGTGCTAGGGAATGCAGATGAGATCTATGCAAGGTTAACACAGGAATAGTATGATGGAAACTTGGTCAATTAGCCTACTTTGTGAGTACATGCATTCTTGGCCTTGGATGCTAGCTGCTATCCGTTTGGCCCAAGGTCTACACAAGATTGATGGATTCCAAGGTTCACTTAAAGAACTAGAAGCAGGTTTACAGGAACTGAGAGTGAGTCTGGGCAGATGCAGAAATGACTGAGGTAAGGAGGCATTTAAATTCAATGTGATTATGGATAATTTAAAAAGAGATGAAAGGCACCAAGACTCAATAGAAGTTTTGCACAGAGCTAAGAAATTTGGTGGTTAGGAGTGCCCAGGTCAAATAGCATTGATGCTTATGCAACTTACAGGTGACTGAAGTTATGGGTAACTGACACAACCCCAAGTAAGAGTCACAAGATTTGGTCCCATTCCTGCATTGTTGCATAGTTTTGTGGCCACAACGGAACCAGTCAATCTCATTGAGATTTAATTTCTACTCATAAATTAAGGTTGAAGAGTGCGTGAATTACTGGATGAAAACTCAAGGGTTGTACCTGACAGATGCTCACAAATTTTCAACTGTAAAGCCATGTGTGGTGGCTCATGGCAATAGTAATCCCAGCACCTGCGAGGCTGAGGGGGGAGGACTGAGATTCAGGCCAGTCTGTGATGCACAATAAGACCTTGTCTGAAACAAAACCCCACTACTAAAAGTTTGTTAAAACTGAAGTTAGGGCTAGAGGCATAGCTCAGTGGTCTAACACCTGTCTATGATGCGCAAGGCCCTGGGTTTGATCCCTAGCACCTCCACACAAAAAGCTTTAAAAACCTGAAAAAACAAAGCCAAGGAGCTACAAAGTAAGCATGCTTTTGCATTCTGAGCCTGTGAAGTATGTTACTAGATTTGAACCCACTAAAAAGTCATTAGCATTTGTGGAGAGAATGTAGCATAAATTTGGTCCCTTTAATTAGGGGCCATTGCTAACAAATGAGGTCACTGAAAACACGACTAAGCTAAAAAGAAGTCTGTGCTGTTTATAGCCACACCCTTAGATGTATGTGACCTGCCCATGACATATTGGTCTCTCCACACTCTCTGTGGAGAAAAGTGTTCCAGACAGATGCTCATTGTCTCACACTCTCCTTGGATTTGAAATCATGCACCAAGTAATTAGGTATTCAATCTGGGTGAGCTCAGAAATTCATGAATCTAATCAGGACTGTGTTTATGTAGGAAACATGGAATGAAGCCTGCCATAGGATGACACCCTCACATCTGTTGGGATTCACAGTCCAGCAGGGAAATTCGAAGAATCTCATGGTAGCGAAATTCCACCGAATCTTTAGTGTAGACTGGAAGCCAGAGAGAGCATTATGGTCCAAAGAATTCAGTTTGCTTAAGATAGACATTGACTAGAAAAATCTTACAGCAAAGCCTGTATGGCGAAAGCTTAGTGCTTAGGTAAGGGTTAATAGGGCACGAGGAGACTAATCCAACAGTTTCCAGTGCAGGCGTGCTCCGAAATACCGAGAGACTGATCTGCCAGTTTATGAATATAAATGTACCATACAATCTTCTCCAAGCTTCACAAATGGTCGTGGCTGCCAATAAGCGGGTGGGAAACAGATGAGAAAGAAGAGGAAGAGTGCTACTTTGTTTGCGTGGTCACAGTCTTGCCCCACGAAAAATGCTGCCAACAGCCCCGGGCTTCAAGATGCTTTTGAAATGCCTGGCTTAGGTTTCATCAGTGGTCGTTACCATGGCTACTGATGGAAAGAAATGAAACCCAAAAGGTAGAGGGAGGTAAATGGATTAGGGGGTGGAAGAGATGGGGAAAACAATCTCAGTAGCCAAGCATCTGGGAAGATGGATTGCTGAAGGTCTTGATCACAAGCCTGTGAAGAGCCTGTGTATTCAAGCACGTTTTTGTTGTGGAACAGCGGTAGGGAGGAACTATGTGTAGCTAGGGTTCTTAAGTGGGGGCCGAGAAGAAGGACACCCTGTTTTGGGGACGACGTGAGCTAGGAGAGAAGGTTAGCTACCTGTTCTTCAGCCTCTCTGAGCAAGCAGAATTTCACCTTAACCTTTGAATCCTGAGACCTATAGAGGCATAGTTATGGAGGTAAAGTGCCCTTTGGCGGCTGTGTTAGAGCCAGTGCCTGTGGGAACAGAATTCCCACCTGGCTGCGGCCAGGGCAAACTGCTGGTAGCTGCGAAGTTGCAATTGCCAACTAGGAAGAAGTTGCTTAAGGGAAAGCTACTGAATTGAATGAAAAACAACACTTTTTGTCAAGCCAGGCCGGCTACTAAGAAAGTCCTGGGTATCCTCCTGCCTCCCCTCCCTGGCCCTGTGAATTGCAAGCATGTGCACCATTCTTGCCCATTTACTCGGGTACTGGGGATATCTGAGGGTGGGTAATAAGTCACTCATCTAACACGATTCTCACTTTTGAGCCTCCACAACTGGCTTCCCAGCTCTTTGGCTTTGTGGAACTTACTTAGCTCCTTGGTTGTTCAGTTTATCAGTTTGGGGATGATACATACTTCTGTACTGGATCATTTTTAGTCAGCTTGATATAAACTAAAGTCATCTGAGAGGATGGAACCTCAACTGAGAGAAAAAAAAACACCTCCGTGAGATCTAGTTGGAGGGCGTTTTCTTTAGTGATTGATGTAGGGAGGTCTAGCCCATTGTAGGCACCATCCCTGGGCTGATGGTTCTGGGTCCTTTAAGAAAACAGACTGACTGGTCTATGAGAACTAGTTCCAGGACAGGTTCCAAAGTTACAGAGAAACCCTGTCTGGAAGAACAAGCAAGCAAGCAAGCAAGCAAGCAAGCAAACAACAACAACAGCAACAACAAAACCAACAGGCTGAGCAATCCATAGGGAGCAAGCTAGCAAGCAGCATCCTCTATGCCCTCTGCATCAACTCCTGCCTTCAGGTTCCTGCCCTGTTTGAGTTCCTGTCCTAACTTCCTTTGATAATGAACTGTGAAAGCCAAAGGTTTCCTCCCGAAGCTGTGTTTCGTTGTGGTGGTTCATCACGGCAATAGGAACTGTAACTAGAGCAGCACCCCTCTTTGAGGGGTTAGAGACTCATCCTTGTGTTAAGTTCTTCGTAAAGTTCCGAGCATATCAATGTCCGTTCTAGGACATTTAAAACATTGTTTGCTATAAATACCTTGTGAGCTGGCTGTGACAAACCATAGTGTGTATCTGGTTTTCCCAGTGTTCCTCCAAGGAAGTGCGTACGTGAAATGCGTTTCATTAAAGTGATGTATTACAGGTAATAAAATCTACTGAGAAGACAAACTGTATCTCCAGCTTATCCGTGGGCAACTCTTGGTCCTTTGGTCAGTCCTGACTGAGGAGCAAGGCCTGTGAAATCCTTGTTGGCTGCGAAATCCCACATGATCTTGACAGATGTTAGGAAGTTTTTGAAGTTGGTTATAAACAACAGTTTTACAAATTGATTCATCTTTCTTTATGTCTTTCCTATTGTGATGCTTTATCTTTATTTAAAATGGCATGGGCAGTGGTATTTAACTTACTTCTTTCTTCTGGTATTGTCAAGTATTCATCCCCCCTCCTTCTCTAAATCTTTTTGTGAATTAAGTAGCGTCAGGAGAATTATTTGTTTGAAGGTTTTTTTTTTTTCATTTGTGTGTATGTGTGCACACACGTGCATGTGTGTGGTTGTGGGATGCCAGATGTGGGTGCTGGGAACTCAACTTGGGTCTTCTCTCATAGTAATAGGAGTTCTTAAATTCTGTGCTATCACTGAAGTCCCAAATTATTTCTATTTAAATCTTTAGAAAAAAAATTATTCACAGAGTGAAGCTGCCTTTAAAATATGAACGGGCAGCCTCTCTCATCTCAGCTGACTAAGCTACCAATAGATGTTTTAATACACAGCGGTCAATTCTCATAAGATGTAAACAAAATGCATTCAGTAGAATTTTTTAAAAGTAAGTGCAAGCCACTTCTCTTTTCTTTCTTGGAGGTGTTGTCCATTATTTTAAAGTCTGACACTTGCAGATGCCTGGCCTGCTTGAAGAAGTGCTCTTAGAATGTTATGAAGAGTGATAAGGATATCTAAGTTTTTTTCCAACTTTCATCGGATTGAAAACAACCCTTCTGTAGGTCTACATCAGTGATGACTGTTAAACTCTGGAGATTACGTTTGGGACTGGGGGCAACCCGAGTGTGAACCGTGCAATTTATTCAGTGATAGCAGTGAGTATCATTGAAACTGAAATAAAGCATAAGAGAAAGAAAAATCAAGGCGTTTGTGCTGGCTAGTTTTATGTCATCTTGACATAATTGTTTGGAAAGAGGGGACCTCAACTGACAGTATCAGCATTGCCCGGGAATTGGTTAGAAATGTGGTCTCACCTTCATCCCAGGCCTGCAGATCAGAGTGCCGAGCAGGAGGCTCAGTAGGGGGTTTCCACAGTCCAAACAATTTTGATGCATGCCAATTGCAGATGATTGATGTAGCTCTCTCTACATCTCTCACATCCACTCTTCCTGCACCCGGCACGAGCTCCTAAGGCTATCAAAAATTAGGCAGAACTTTAGGTCAACCATTTTAAATCACAAATGATTACACAACAGAAAAAGACCAGGGCAGCAACTACACAAGAAACAAGGAAGTCAGTTCATGAAGCAGAGAAAAACAATCCACTTACTCCATTCTCTACCACAATTTTCAAGAGTTTCCAGGAAAACCACTTTAAAATGTCCCTTCTGTGTCATCATTCTTGTGTTTGGCTTTCTCTATACAATGCCGTTCAAGATAAATCACCTTTAACTCAGTGTTTTCTCCCATTTAGTCCCGTGTTGTGTAACAAGAATCTGTGATTCATCACTAATTTATAGCTGATTAGTAGCATTTTGGAAGGTAGGCATGCTCTGTAGACTAGCCTAGGGGTCTAATGTACAATTAGATTGTTGTTGCTGGGGGAAATGCCGTCTCGGTTCCTAGAATTCAACTCACAAAGCATCGGAGCGTAGCGCAGTGGTGCACTGGGGGATTTTCTGTGCTGGGAATCAAGAGTGTCTTAGCGAAGTCTTCAATGGCACCAGACGAGGCAAGAAGAGTGGGGGAGAAGCAGCTTGTGGCTGAATTTTCTTCTTGGGTTGATTGCCTCTTGAATGCTTTCTCTGGAAGAGTTTCAAGTTTGGAAATTCTCTTAACATTTAGTTGTATTTTGGTGGTGAGCCTAGCCTTCAACGACTGAGCCATCTCTCCAGCCCTCAATCTATTTTTTTTTTTGTATCTCAGTAAACTATAATGAATGACCACAGGTATGAGTGATAGTCTCGGGCTGTTTTTTAAAAAAGAAAATGCAAAGGGAGCGCACATCTGCAGCTGATGCACTGCCCAGGTCCTTTGCAAGGACTTTGCATTCATTCTGCTAAGAAAGTTTTTTTTTTGTTAAGTTTTTATTTAGTTGGGTCCATTACACCATCTTAAACACAGTAAAAAAGCTGTTGTCTCGAGACCAGCCTGGTCTACAAGAGCTAGTTCCGAGGCAGGTTCCAAAGCTATAGAGAAACCCTGTATCGAAAAACCAAAAAACCAAAAACCAAAAAAAAAAAAAAAAAAAGCTGTTACACTGCTGTCAGACACATCTTATCTCAATTAGCTTTCTTCCCCTGCTTTCTTTTCTCCAATAACATTTATCAGGACGTTAAATGTTGCATTTTTTCGCTGGACAGTTGATTTTCTCCTATGCTTTTTCTCTAAGTCTTGTTGACATAAGCGCTTCATCTTTCTCAATTATCACACTTTTCCTTGCGTTTAATATGTTCAAGATTCAGGGCAGATGACCAAGAACTGCCTTTTAATGACCGGATGTGCAGGGATACACCTATAATTCCAGCATCTGGGAGGTAGAAGCAGGAGCTCTGATCAACAATTCAAGTCAGCTAGGGCTACATTAGAACCTGTCTGGAAACAAAACTGCAAAGAAAGGAGTTGTGAAGGAGTAGATACTGGAGGAAAACGTGCTTTTCTGATGATGTCATGAATTTAGGGGTGGTGACTCCTCACAGGCCTTGGTGTGAATTCTACCCAGAGATTGCTTTGATGTTAGACCCCGGTTCCTTATCTGAGGATGATGGAGCCTCCACTAAGGAGGAGAGAAAAGACAGGAAATGCTTAGTTCCCAGGTAATATCAGATATATTACTATGAATTCCCTTTCCCCTTAGTGGACTTACCCCCTGTATCCATCCTTTCATAAGAAGAATTATGATTCACATACCCTACTGGTAACTTTTCATGAGGAAGAGAATGAATTTTCAGGCTAAATTGCTTTCTTCAGAAATAAAGAAAGCCGCTTTCATGTGGCTCTTGCTGCATATATATCTTGCTTGCTGGACATTTATTCCATAGTGGTGAACACATAGATAAATGTGTTGCTGTGTCTGTTTGCTTTTTAATGAGTTGAGGCTCCATTTTCAGAGCTGAGCCCTAAGCCATCAATTCTTACTCTGAATGAATTAGCTGTGACAGAATTCCCGAGCTAATAAGACAAACATTCTCTTGGACTGAGCCAGAAAAGAAATCCTTATTACTATCCGTTCAGAGACAGGGAGAGCAGTGAGGAAAACAGTTCCCAAATTTGATGAAGCAACTGCAGGATTCATGAAGATAATCTTTCCGAGAATTGGGATGTTAAAGCATAGGAAGATAGGGCTGTCACTCTGTGATAGTGACCAGACACCCTCATGAGGGACTTTCAAGCCCTTATTGGGATGAGAGGAGAATGGCAAGATGAGACGCTGGAGAATCTGGAGGTGAAGCTTGAGGTGTAGGGGGTTGTGTGTATAATAAGGAATTAGAGATTTTGGATCTATTTTAACCTCTCGGTGTGGCTTATTCCCATATGTGAAGAGAAGTTGTCAGAATGGAACATTATCACGGCCTCTTCTGCATTTTTAAAACTATTTAAAAATCATTGATTTACTTGCACATGCACTTAGGTCTGAGGAAAACTTACTGGAGTTGTTTCTTTCTTTCCATCACGTGGATCTTGGGATCAAATTCATGCTGTCAGGCTTAGTGGCTTTACCCTCTCAGTTATCTTGCTGACCTGTGTTCTAGTTTTAACAACGCTTGATCCAGGTGCTATTCCGACTCAGACCATTGCTCTAATTAATAAAGTGATCAGAAGCATAAACTGGATGAGGGTGTCAGTGCTACTTATGGAAAAATGCATTCATGGCCTTGTGTTTGGGGGCAGTGACTTCCTGCACCTAAAAGCTTCTGTGGGAAATGAATCAGAATGTGGTTGTTTCTCTTTGTTAGAACAAAAGTCTGAGTTCAGGCCACAGAGGATCTATATGCTCTCTGGGTCTTAGTGAGGATAGGTCTTCAGAGCAGGAGCCCTGCGCTCGGTATACAAATTGCTCTCAAATTGTCAATCAGTTCCTTCGCTACCTGCCTACATGCGTACATGCCCACATGCCTACATGCCTACAGGCTGAGTCTCTAAGAGACCTGGAGAAAACAGCAGCTGGGAAATAAAGAGGCCGAGGAGAAAATAGTTAGTTTCTAGGCAGGGGTTGAACAAACGGATCACAGCATGAAAGAAGACACAATACAAACATCTTCAGAGGGTTTGAATTCCGCAAATAAAGAAATCTGAAAGAAAAGATAATACAAGGGAACAAGCCCAGGCTCTTGCGCAGGCTTCCTGAAGGAAGAGGATGAGACGGTGAGCCACTTGTACCGAGTCGCACTTTCTGCCAAGGAAATAAGAATCCAGGCCACAGAGCAATGCCATTACATATCGACCAGTACAGTTAGAGCGAAAGTTGTCCCTTTTAAGTATTGACAAGGGTATGAACAGCCAGACGGCCCCTTCCAATATGTGAGTCACCAAAAGAAGTAACTTTTGGTGACTGTGATCCTATGCATGTCTAACACATGCATGCAGCTCCTATTTGAGTTATGAGAGTGAATTGGAGGAACATGAATTCCAAGTAGGATGGGGAGAGAGGACACGGAACATCAATGACTGGAGCTCATTTCTCACCCAGACCTTTAGTTACTAAATTAGTTGTGTTTTTTTTTTTGTTGTTGTTGTTGCTGTGATCAAATACCTGGCAATAGTATGGAAGAAGGTTTTATTTTGCCGCACAGTTTCAAGGGCTATAACCTATTATGGCTAAGAAGTCATGGTGAGAGGAGTGTATAGTGCCCGGTCATGTTGTGTCTGCAGTCAGGAGGCAGAGAGTGATTGTAGCAAGCTTTCTGAAAGGTACTCAGACTTTCCTTTGTGGAATGACCTGTTACCCAATAATGGCACAGAGATGTTAATAATTATGAAAGCTTGGCCTAAATTTTTAGTTTTTTTTCCAAACTAGTTCTTATAACTCAAATTAACCTGCTTCTATTAATCTACATTCTGTCAAATGGCTTTGTTACCTCTGCTCTATCTGACTTTGTCCATGTCTCACTGATGCCCCCTTTCTTCTTCCCAGAGTCCTCTCTGCCCAGAAGTTTTGCCTATTCTTTCCTTCCTAGCTATTGACCATTCAGTTCTTTATTACACCAATCATTGTAATACATCCTCACAAAGTGCAAACAAATATTCCACAACAAGAGATAAATACTGTTAGCTCAGTTTGTTGTCTCCCTTGTTCCTTTTATTCAGCCTGGGACCCTAACCACATGAATGATGCTGGACCATTCAGAATGGGTCCTCTTTCCTGAATTTAACTTTACCAAAATGTCTCCAAAGACACAGAATCATGTCTCCTAGGTTATTAAAAATCTAGTCAAGTTGACAAGGGAGATTGTGATGGCTTAACCTTGGTGGCCAACTTGATTATATCAAAATTAATATAATTTTGACTAAAACCTAAGGAGCTGGGTGAGCCTGTGAGGGATTTTCTTGATGGAAAGACCCACCCTAAATCTGGGCCACATCTCTTTATGGTAGCCCACATAAAAGGACATGGAGGAAGGAAAATTTTGCTTTTGACCTGCTTGCATACCCTCTTACTGGTACGGTCATCTATTCCTCATTGGCGTTAGGACCACTTTCTTCAGATTTCCAACACAGACTGAAGACCAGTAACTCCCAAAGAATCTTCAGGACTCAAGCACTAGAGAGGGACCATGGAGACATCATGTCTTGTGGACCAAACAACTACTGAGTTCTTGTCCTTTCTGTCAGGAGACAACCACTATTGAACTAATGGAGCACTGTAAACCACTCAAATAAATCACAAACACACATACACAAACACTCTTTCATACACACACACACACACACACACACACACACACACGTTCAATCTATCAGTTTTATTCCTTTAGAGAGTAAACCCTGACTAATATAAAGATGAACCATTACAGTCATTGCATAGCTAAGTAAGGGACTGAAACTGAACAGCTTTCTTTATTGATCCATTGATTACTCCACTTAAACATTCGATGTGTGTGTACACATATATATTTTTATTTATATTTGACCTCTAAAATTTGAACTATAAAATTTGCTATTTGGATATAGTTGAAGATTAAATGCAGATTATTTAGTGTAAGGGAAAAGTCATTATGTGATATGCAACAATATCTGGCATTTCCACCTTCACTGACAGCAAACACATTAGAGTTAATACTTCATTTTGAACACTTTGGAAGTCTGGAAAGTCATTGAAGAGTTTGGCTACATATTGACATGTGTTTTCACAGGAAGGAAACATGTACATGAGGAAACAGTCATGAGTGCACATATTACACAGAGATAGAGTGTGTCAGGAATTGCTATGAAAATTTAATTGGTGTCACCCTGTTGTAATTAATAATGCAGTGGTTCCATATAAAACAGCTTCTTATGAAAATAATTGGCTTCAGTCTCTATTATTAGTTCTGTCTTGTGTCTCCTTTTATCCTTAACATCCTGTGCTATCTGTAGGGAATATGTGATAAATAAATAGAAGGAGCTAATTGGGGGGACCAAGGTCCAAAGAAGAAGTATGCGGCCACATTGAGATTTATTCTAACAGTTAGATCTAAGACCAGCTGACAAGCTCAACACTTGGAAAATTCTCAGTTATTACAATTGTTTGATAATTGCAATATAAGAATTTGAAACATTTGTAGGGAAGTATTTATCTAGAGAAGGTCAAAAGAATTGGACATTATTTGTTTATTTATATTTTGATTTTTTCTGGAGACAAAATTTTGCTAAGTAACCCTGACTGGCCTGGAAATCACTGTGTAATCCACGTTGACCTCAAACTTGTGACACCCTGAAAGCATGTCTCTTCCATGCTGGATTATAGGTGTGAGTCATTATACATTTGTTGTGATATCTAGTACTTTGAACAAAACCCCTGAAAAGAACACCGCAAACAGTAAAAGAGAGGGTGGAGTGGGCAGAGGGAGAGGTGGAGGGAGAAGAAGGAGAACAATAGGAGATAATAAATGTTCAGTCTTTGTTCCATGGTGTGTCTTGGTAAACGGTGTTAGAAGGAAGCAGTCCATACTCAGGAGCACTTTAAATGCTTCTCTGCATTCTTAGGTTGGATGACTCTCCAGAACTCGTTGGTATCCACTAGCCTTTCACTGAACTCTAGTGTAGGACATTAAGTATATCTGTGCTCTCAGGCTGCAGGATAGTTAACACAAGCACATCAGAAAACACTACCCTTGTATTCAAGTGCAGAACTTGTATTTGAAAGTCCTCATTATGCTCACAGAAGAAATGGATTACTAAGTAAAAATTGCAGTACAAGGCATGGAGTATCTCTACAAGTTGTTGTTCAGGGAAGTTGTAGGGCTTTCCAAATCAGCACAGGCTATTGCCAGTTCCCTTGGTTACCCAACATAACTACATGGTTAAATTCTGTTGCTGAAGACATCACAATTTTGGCTGGAGGATATAGTGATAGGGAAACCAATCTCAACAGACAGAGAAACTTCCTGCTGGCAGTTTTCATAGTGCTTGATGGTGCTGTATAGACTGTGGGAGGGGTGAGACAGAATACCAGGGGTCTTGCCCAGTGCTGGTTGCTGCCTGGCACACTACTGTCCTGCTAAGGAAGAGGTATCTACTGGCGCAACAGTGCCACAGGAGTTGTGGGTGTAACCAACAATGCTGATTGGATTTGGGATCCACTGCATAGGAGGAATTTTATGCCTGGCACTGTAGTCTTAGTTAATAAGCCTATAGCTGGTAAGACACAGGTCCTAGGGTAGAATCTGTTATTTTTATTTTGCTAAACTGTCATGTTGTCAAATTGCCTTCTTCCCGTTTATGCTTATGCCCACAAGTCTGGGATGCTCTCAGCCTTGATCAGAGAAGTGTCTTGCACGGGACAGAGTCAGTGGAGAGATGCATAACTGCTCAAAGTGCTGAGAAGGGACTCAGTGCTCGGCTCTAATTGGGATATTTATATTACCTCCACCATCAAGAAGACTCATGAAATGCCATAGAAGAGGACGCAGAAAGAATATGAGAGCCAGAGAGTGGGAAGAGTGCCGTGAGATGCTGTGTTCTGGGTGTGTTGTGTGTTGATACATTTGGCAATAGTATCATTATACTATCATGATAGTAAGCTGCTGTGAGAGAGGGAATGGAAATGGATGTGTAAGAAGCAAGCCAGTGGTGGGCAAAACGTGACCTGAAGGGAGGGAAGAGAAGAAGTAGAAAAAAAAGAGGCCATTGCCTTACCAAAAGTTTTCATGTTTGGATGCAATTATGGAGAAAAGATGCAGCTGCTTTTAAACAAACAAGCAAACAAATCTCATTAAAACAATATAATTCACTCAGGTTCATATTTAGAAAATTAACTTACCTTGATTTAGAGTGGTCTCCCCCCCCATAGACTTCAGTAATTCAGATAATCTCTGAATTACTCAGAACATCCAGCATAATGGAGATGTCGTGGAAATAGCTGTATTGCTGTGCTGCTTAGGAGTAATGCCACACACAACAGTCTGAACACATAAAAGCAGACTCAGGAGTCCCAGGCCCATCTACACAATACACGTCAGCAATAGCTTTAGTATTCAACCACACATGTTCTTTCTTTAAGCACTTAGATTGTGATATCGGCTGGCAGATGGGTTCTTTTTCTCTGTCAGTTAAAGAATTAAAAGGCAGGAAAATGGCTTTTGGCAAAGTGAACGTAAACTTTATTGTCCAACACTGTAGACATCCTGAGTAGAGAAGAGGTCTCAGAGCTGGGCATGGCTGACTGTGGGACTGAGTTTTTATTGGGTTTGAATCTTGCCTTCCCCCAACTGGTGGTTTTCTTTCTCTCTGCTATTAGTCTGAAGGTGTCCATGAGTCCCTTCTGGTACAGTGATTGGCTCCAAGCTGCTGGTTAGTTAGGGTCTATCACCAATTAGGGTAGACCTCTGCTTCCCCAATTTGGGGTTGTAATACTGAAGAAAGAGAACAAATCAGGAGAGAAAAATGTAAGGTGGAGAAAAGGAAATGGGGTGTCATGTCTTTTCCCAACTTTTATCCTCTGCTCAGGAGCCCAGGACCTCAGATGCTTTCATTATCCGCTGATTGAGTCACCCCCATGGGCTTAGAACATGGCTCAGTGCGTAGCAAATTTAACTTTTACTTTTTGGAAATTGCTTGAAACTTGAGAAGAATACGTATGACCCATGCCTGCTTGAAGGCGACCATGTGGAACACACATATTTGGTATGGAGGTGGGCTGCTGTGGCCTCTTTATCCTTGTTAGTTAGGAGGTGATTATGTGTGGGCTGGGTTTCTGCAGTCCCTTTTAGTGGCTAGAACTCATCTGTGAAAAGGACTGTGGGCAGAGAACCCTTGAGTTATTGGATATTGAAATGAAAGTTCCACAGGCTTTCTGCTTATAAGATGAAAGCTGAATATAAAATCATTAACTTATGCTTTCCTTTTCTCAAGTTTATTATAAATGTCCTTTGACTCTTGTCTTGCATTGTTGGTTCAAGTAATATGCTATTCAAATTTTCTTGCTCTTGAAAGTGATTAAATCTGGACGGCCTGAGGGTTTTTTTTTAAACATTAAATTTTAGTAGTTTAAAACATTCTTTGATAATTTTACACCTGCATGTAATGAATTTTGGTAACTTTAACCTCAATCTTGCCCTCTCTCATCCCTCCTTACTCACCTGACATTATTCCTTTTCCCAGCAAATCCTTTCCTGTATGTGTGACTAAATTTAATTAGGTTGTTTGCATGAATCAGGGCTCATTTACCGGTGCATGGGCAGTTGGTGTGTGGCTATCCTGCAGAGGAGAATGACTACCCTTTCTCAGCAACCATTAACTGTCAATAAGTCCTCAGGGAGGAGGGGGCCCATTCGACAACCCATGATGACATTTTCATAGTTTAACTAGTGTAAGTTTAAAATCTGATCTTTTCCAGACTAGTTTTATCAAGTCTTTTTGGGTTCTATGAGTGTGCATATTAATAATGCAGATTCATATTTTCATTTACTTTTGGACATTTTCCCTTTCGGTTTTAATTAGCATGTAATGTGTGAGCATATGTAAATAATTGGAAAGCTTTATTGAATGGCAGGTGAAATATGAGCTCTGCTATTGTATTGTCTTCTTTGAGGTTCCATTAACCCTGTGCTGACAGCCAGGTTTTCATTCAAACCAGTTCCTCTCTAACCTTTGTTTAATGTTTTAATTTTCTTTGTTGTTTTCTTAAATGCTACTCATTAATATTTTGAATTATAATGGGACTTACTTTAAGCTATGATATTACCTTCCTTTATTTTTTGTCCTGAGGAATACCTGTCTATTCCTGTCTTTTCTATAATTTGAGTTTTAGTAGTTTGACTTTCTGAACTCATGACTGTAATCAGTGGTTCACTTATTTACAGTTTTTCTTCCACTTCATGATTATTCATTTTATTATTTGGGAGAAAATTTTCAGCTGAAGTTCTTGTTTTCTTGTTACAGTGTAATAGCCTTGTCCAGGAGAAAATGACATTCATTTGTATAGTTGGGTTTAGCTTAGCACCCTGTACAATGAAATGTCTCTCTGTACTTAGCTCCTTCATAGTCAAAAACTTCAAATAAAACATAAAAATATACATAATCCAGACTCACTGTGTATTTTCCATATTTACATGTTTTATTTTTCTTACTCTATTACTTCTTCTACAAGTTTAATATTTATTTTATTATCTCTACCCCTTTAATCTATGATTGTCTATATTCTTTTATATTAAATTTACTGCCTCTTTGTTATTTTTCTTTTTTTTATCCCAAGCCAATGTATATTTTTAAACACACTGTGTCTCAGTTAGAGGTCTTTTATGTCTGAATCTGTCTTATTGTGTATCTGAAATCCTTTTCTGCCCAGGAGTGCTTCTTAAAACGCTAAGCTGCGGCCTGACTAAGGCTAAGACTGCTTTGCCTTTTGGCCCCATCCAGTCCAACATGTCAGAGGTCTATTCACTGCCTCTGAGAGTCATTCTCTCTGCCCCAGATCCAGGGTTGGGTTGTAGCAGGTCTATTTTGTCATTAGGCAAGTTGGGTGCCAATCTGTAGTTGGAGGCTGCTCGTTTTGTTTCCTGGCCTCCCAGACCCCAAAATAATCACACAGAAACTGTATTAATTAAATCACTGCTTGGCTTGTTAGGTCTAGTTTCTTACTGGCTATCTCTTACATCGTAATTCCACCCATTTCTATTATTTTATATTTTACCACAAGGCTTGTGACCTACCAGCAAAGTTCCAGTGCATCTCTCCCTGGTGGAGGCTACATGGCATCTCTCTGAGTCCTCTTTCTTTCTCCCATCATTCAGTTTAGTTTTCCCCACCTACCTCTTCTGCCCTGTGTAGGCCCAAGACAATTTCTCTATTGACCAATGGTATGCACAGCATACAGAGGGAACTTCATGTCCGTGATTTTTTTTTTCATTTTTAATGGATGTTAAGAATGTTCCTGCAAGCATAAAAGAGAATCTTTGTCTTTTTAAAAGACTAAAAATGTAATTTTTAAAAATTTGATCATTATACTATGGTTATGTAAGATATTTTCTTGCTTTTATAAAATAAATGTAATTAGGAATAAAAAACATGTTTACATTAAGAAATAAGACAGGTTAAAAAATTGAGAGATATTATATCTGCTGATTAGAAAGAGGGCAAAAAGTGTCAGAATGAAACAGATGTAGTAAAATGCTAACATTTGGGATATAGCATTCACAAAACTTTATGTAAGTCTGAAATAGTCAAAATGGAACATCTATAAGAAGAAAGTGGAACTTGATATTAATAAGTTGCAACTGACTTAATATAATCAACTATACAGTCACATATTACAATTAAATGAAAAAACAAAATGTGGGATGTGGAGCTGGAAAATAATGGAGTCTCAACTAACCACAGCATATAGACTCAGCAATTACAAGTATAAGGACAATACCCACAGGAGAAACCAATCAGATAAATAAGATCTTTTTTTTAATTGATTTTATTGAGCTCTACATGTTTCTCTGCTCCCCTCCTTTCCTCTCCCTTCCCCTTCAACCCTCTCCCATGGTCCCCATGTTCCCAATTTACTCAGGAGATCTTGTATTTTTCTACTTCCCATGTACATTAGATCTATGTATGTCTCTCTTAGGGTCCTCATTGTTGTCTAGGTTCTCTGGGATTATGATTTGTTGGCTGGTTTTCTTTGCTTTATGCTTAAAAACCACTTATGAATGAGTACATATGATAATTGTTTTACTGGGTCTGGGTTACTTCACTCAATATGATGTTTTCTAGCTCCATCCATTTGCCTGCAAATTGCAAGATGTTATTTTTTCTGCTGTGTAGTACTCCATTGTGTAAGTGTACCACATTTTCCTTATCCATTCTTTGGTCAAGGAACATATGACAAACAAAGCTGCTATGAACATAGTTGAGCACATGTCCTTGTGGCATCATGATTGAGCATCCTTTGGATATATACCCAAAAGTGGTATTATTGGGTCTTGAGGAAGGTTGTTTCCTAATTTTCTGAGAAATCACCATACTGATATCCAAAGGGGCTATACCAGCTTGCACTCCCACCAGCAATGCAGGAGTGTTTTATTTACCCCAAAACCTCTCCAGCATAAGTTGTCATCAGTGTTTTTGATCTTGTTCATTCTTTCAAGTGTAAGATGGAATCTCAGAGTTGTTTTGATTTGTGTTTCTCTGATGACTAAGGATGTTGAGCATTTCCTTAAGTGTCTTTCAGCCATTTTAGATTCCTCTGTTGAGAGTTCTCTGTTTAGGTCTGTACTTCCTTTTTTATTGGATTATTTGTTCTTTTGATGACCAATTTCTTGAGTTCTTTGTATATTTTGGAGATCAGACCTCTGTCTGATGTGGGTGAATATCTTTTCCCATCCTGTAGGCTGTCAATTTGTTTTGTTGACCATGCCCTTTGCTTTACAGAAACCTTTCAGTTTCAGGAGGTCCCATTTATTAATTGCTTCTTTCAGTGTCTGTGCTACTGTGATTGTAATAAATAAGATTTTCTGTGGTCTATATAAACATCTAGAATAATGGGAATGTCCAAATTATAGTAATGGAACAGTGTACAGTAAAAAAGTCACAGAATTACTTTTGAGACACAATTACCAAAAGTATATGTTCTGAGCCTAATGATATATCAAAAGCAGCAAACTAAAGGAATTCTACCTTAAAATATTCAAGATTAAAGACAAAGAAAGAGTGAGAAAAGCTCAGTCTGACTGAAGGAGTCCAAGAATGCCACACCCAAGTACAATCCATGTTCAGGCAGGTGCTCTCCTTCTAGAAAGGACATACACAGGTAGTCACACATGGGATGGATCTGAGAGTTAATTGATGGATGTCTTGGCATAGATTCTTGAGAACGAATGTGCTCCAGTTGTGATATGTGTTGGTCTAACTTCTTGAGTATGAATGTGTTCCAGTAATGAGTTATGTTGGAATAGCTTCTTGAGAATGAATGTGTTCCAGTTATGAATTATGTTGGGATAGTTTCTTAAGAGTGAATGTGCTCCAGTTATGAGAGGTTTTGGGATAATTTCTTGAGTATTAATGTGTTTCAGTTATGTAGGATGGGTTATAGGAAACACACATAGTAAGCAGTAGATGAGGGTGTACGTCAGTGATGTAAACAGAGACCACACTTTCATTTCCCAGATAGTGAGACCCAAATAATCACATAGAAACTTTGTTAATTATAACACTGTTTGCCCAATGGCTCAGGCAGATTTCTAGCTAGCTCTTACATCTTAAATTAACCCATTTCTGTTATTTTATACTTTACCATGAGGCTCTTGCTTCTTGGGTGGCTACCTGGCATCTGCCTGATTCTGCCTTCTTTCTCTTTGCATTTAGTTTAGTTTCCCACTTACCTGCATTTAGTTATGTTCTTCCCTGCCATAGGTCAAAGCTGTTTCTTTATTAACCAATGGTAATAAAACATATTCATAGCACACAGAGGGAAATCTCACAACACAATGATGTATTTGTAAGTGGTTAGGAACATGAACCATTTGTAGAACTTTGTACTCTTCCTGAACTTTAAAACTATTTTCCAAAAGATGATAAAATAGAAAGAAATAAGAAACAAACTGAAGGAGAAGCTCTGGACAAATGTTCCTCTACAAGGTGAGAGCTATAGGTTATAAAAGTCTGTGTATATGGAGACAAATATGTGTTGTAGGTATCTCTAAGTGAGCAGAGAACTGTAAAGTATGGTTAGATTATAGATTTAAGGAATGAAAGCAGCATAGCTTGAGGTACTGTACCAATTATAATATGTGAGAACATTGACAGTAGCTACAGTACCAGTCTGTCGAAATGATGCCCAAGACTTCCTTCAATTCTCCATTGATATACACTGGCACATATCTGCTACTCCAGATAATCTGGAAGATGGAGGATTGTGAGTTCATGGGAACCAAAATAACTAGAAATAACCAAAATAAAATAGAATGTTAGATTTATATAGTGATGACATTTGCAAAACACAAGTAAGCCATCACCAAACAATCCTTAAGTCTCTTAGACTCTTCATGACAGTTTGGTTGTTCAGATATTAGTTATGTACCTACTATTTAAGCAACTTGTATATGCAAAATATTGAATAGTGACCTTCATTTTAAAAATCTACCACAGCTAAACACTGGGCTGAGTTCCTGGAATCCAATTGAAGAGAGAGAGGAGCCATAATATGAGGAAAGGGGTCAAGACCATGATGGAGAAACCCACAGAAACAGCTGACCTGAGCTAGTGAGAGCTCACTGACTCTGGACTGACAGCTGTGGAACCTGCGTTCACCCTCTGAATGTGGGTGACAGTTATGTGGCTGGGGCAGTTTGTGGGGCCACTGCTGGTGTGATCAGAATTTATCACTAGTGCATAAACTGGCTTTTTTGGAGCCCATTCCTTATAGAAGAATACCTTGCTCAGCCTAGATACAGGGGGGTCTTGGTCCTGCCTCAATGTGATATACCAGACTTTGTTGACTCCCCATGGGGAGTCCCTATCCTCTCTGAGAAATGGGTGGGGGGAGGAGTGGGGATTTGGGAGTGGAAGAAAGGAGTGAGGGTGAACTAGGATTGGTATGTAAAATAAAAAAGATTGTTTGAAAAATTTAAAAAAATCTAAAAGTAGTTTAGATGCTTAGAAAGCTTGAAATAGCACACACCTCTTTGATGTGAAATATTTTTTTATTCAATAATGTGTTCATGTCTGTTCTAGTTATTTTCTGTTGCTTTGATGAAACACCCTAACTAAAAGCAATTTTGGGAAGAAGGGGTTTATTTGGCTTAGACTTCCAGGCTACACTTCATCACTGAATGAAGTCAGAGCAGTTATTCGAGGAACATGGATGCAGGCCACGGAAGAACAGTGCTGACTGGCTCTCTCTTTGTCTTGCTTATTGGTTCATGCTTACCTGTCATTTTCATATAACCCAAGACACCTACCTTAGGAAAGTCTTGCCCATGGTGGGAGGCACCTTCGTAAAGGAATAAACAAGACAATCCTCTGTAGACACAGACATAAATTAACATGTTCTAAGCAATTGCTTAAACATTGCTATTTTTTTCCACGCCAATGAAGGTGACTCCAGACTCTGTCAAGTTGACAGTGTATGTCAAATAGGACAATGTCCTAACTTAGTAAGAATGGATTTCCATATTAACATGCAACATCTTTGAGTCTCTATTTCCTTTCCCAGGGTAGATTTCAGGTTGAATTTTCAACAGATCCATGGGAGGATCTCACTAAAACTCTAATGTCAAGTAAGAAGTTGCTATTTTTGGTTCTATGGCCCTGCTTTACAACTTCTATTGTATCATCTGCTATGTGAGAGGACAATTGACCTGCTATGCACCAGGACAGTTGTCCTCTACTGCTGTACGACTTATAAAAATACAACCAGGATGTTCACGGAAGTGTGGGTATTGAGACCATGGTGTTCCTGTTCTAGGGAAAACACAGTGGCTCGACCCACTGTCCACAGAGTGGTGTTTGGCACTGTGTGAGAAATCTGCTGCCTGGAGATGGCAAAGGTTACCCCTTGAGTTCTGCCTCCTGAAAAATTGAATCTCTTCAAAGCTAAATGTTATGTTTTGCTTTATACCATATGGAATTTTCTATAGTTGACACCTTGCTTCTCAAGAACAGGAAAATACTCACTGGTCTCTGAGTTTGTAGTGCATCTTAGAGCTCTGGGGTGAATAATGTGGCCAAGACATACATGTTGAATTTACTAGTCCAAGGTGCCAGTCATTGGAGACCTTCTGGAGTCATTGTGGGAAGCGTTTTGGACATGACTGATGGATACAGAATAAAGACCATAAAAGAGGTGGGTAATGAAATTGCCCAGTTGCCAGGATACAAGCTAATAAATCTCCCAACATTCCTGTGGGGGCCTTTTTTGTGCTCCCACACTTAGTTAGTGGTTGGGAGATACTCATGACTCTTGTCTACCTCCTTATTGGCCCTCACCCTGGTCACTCTTTTCCAGGACAGAAAGCTGTGATCTAGCCTGACAGTTGTTCAGTATTATAAGATAATGAACATAATTATTACTGCACAACCATTTTCCCCTGGGCTCCTTAGGTTTCAGAGAACATATGAAGTTCACAGTGCTCAAGTTGTAAACACCCTACAGGTTTCAGGAAGTTCCCGAATCTGAACAACATTCAAGAAGGCCTTCTCCAAGGTTATACACGCAGTGTCACTGCCAGAGACAAGAGAATATCCAGTGAGCCAGGCTGCCTGCAGGGTGTTCAAGGAGCTTTGGGGATGCATGGTTCATGAGTCATCACACATGATGGTGTGGGTGTTTCAGGGAAGTCACTGCCTTTGAGTCATGCTCCTGAAAGTAGCCTCAATAACCTCACCGGTTGACTAAGCTAGACTTTAGTGGAATCCTGCTGTGTTCTGTTGTCTGTTCCGTATCTCTGGTGAGTACACATTTGTTCACATCTCCTAAGGATAGGTCACACAACAGTCACAACTTCCTAACTTCAGTTATTTTTTTTTTTCAGAGCCGGAGATGAAGCACAGGGTCTTATGCATGCTAAACAAATGGGCACATATTAGAGCACCCTTTAAGTCTTGATTAAATCAGTTCATTTTGGGGGTAGGTAGGATACTGGTTATAGAAATCATGTAAAGATCATGTTGTTACCTTTCACAGCTTCTCTGTTATTTATATGTAATGACAAGGCAATGCTCCTAATAGTTTTTTTTTTATTGCAGTTTACACGTTAGGCCACATGAAACTGAACAGAGATCAGGCAACTCTGTGTCTTGATTTTGCAACATTCTATTTGTGTGTTAGAGAACCAAAGGTGGGGGAGACACTGGGGATGGCCTTCTGTTTGCCTCATCTCAGGAGCCTCCACTTCCAAGCCCTGCCACACTTCCATCACTGAGATAGAATCCCATTAGACTCAGTGCCCACTTTCCCCCTTGGCCATGCTGCAGGAGCTTTTAAGCTTCTTCATGGACTCTGTGACCCTTCTGGAGAGGCTCTTTAATGGTATCCAACCTGGTTTATGACATTACTTTTGTTCAATTTACAGTATAGCTGTGCTTTCTTTCTCCCTCTTATCTCCCCTAAATGCAGGGAAAGGAAGAAAATATGATGAAAGTAAAGAATTAATAGATACAGAAGAGAAAGAAAGACCATGCTCATGAGACACAAACCCATTTTTTTTCTAGATGGTATCACTCAGGGCAATTTTTATAATGTGATTTAAGCTGTGGTTTTTGTGAAGTGAAGAAGGTAAGGGACTCAAAACTATCAATCATTTTGTGTTGCACAGTGACTATTTCAGAGAATAATTTTGCTTTTTTTTATTTGTAAGGTGGGTAGGGCAGGAAGCTTCTTTCTTTGATGTGCATACCAAGAGGTGTTTTTCTTGACCTTGTTCCTGAGCTTGTGTTGTAAACTCCTCTGCTTACAGCATTTACAACCTAGACAAAGAGTCAGCTCCTGCTCATGGGGTGTTGCATCCCCAGCACAGGCTCTTAAGTTCCATGACTTCTTTAATGGCCAGAGAGACATCTATGTCTTAGCTTTTCCTTTGCTCTTTGACTTTGTATCCTTTTGCTATTTCTAGCTCTCAAGGATTTTATGTTCCTCATCTTGATTTGAAAATATGTTATAAAAGCACTTCTTTTTCTTTATGCATTCTATAATTTTGGAAGTTAGAAGGCATTTCTTTTCATGTCAGCTCCCAAACCCATACTGATCTGCAGCTTGACAGTTGGACTTGGTGTACAGTTTTATGCGGCTTTGGATGCATCTCACTATGTTACTTGGCCTCTGTGTGATCAGTTACGTAGTTAAGTATGAGTATATAGTACACAAAAGCGGCTCTACTTGGCAATAGGACTTTCGACCCAGATTTTCACAGATGTTTTCCCTATGAGCCCTTTTGGGAGAATGTTGCTTTCTGCTGAATGCCTCCAGCTCAGGTCATGAGTCTGTAACAAGCAAACCAGATACTCTGTTATTATTCACACTGCAGGAACCCTGCAAAATGCTTAATGAAAGGAACGGCAGCCTAAAATTACTGGTTCACTTGGTGCACGTGGTGTGTGTATTTTTAACATGTGTTTTTTATTTCCGCTTATACATGACTAATGTTCTATTCAGTGCTACAAATAAAGAAAAAAAAACGTTGGAATTCATTTAAAACAAAAGGGTAAAGGAGTCATTCATGAATCCAAGGATTGGATAATGGAGATGCTATGTGACTTGTGAAGGACATCGATAGTATTTCAAGGTACTGCTGAACGCTGGTATTAGACTTGGCTCTGCTCTATTTAGACTAAGACCACCACCCCCCTTAGAGGTTTTCATACTCAAGATTCAGCAAGTTGTTATCTTTTCATTCAGGCAGGGTTTGGGTTGGCTGAGAAATGATGAGGGGAGATCTTGCAGAAGTAAACCTTAAATATCAAACTCTCACGTGGGCACAGTACCTCAGAATTTCCTCAAAACTCTGTGTATACAATGTTTCCATGGAATGTAATGTTAATTTTTGCTATATCATGGATAAGACTAAAATATTGAAGAAGAAGACGGTTGATTAACTAAAACTTCAATGGCAAATGGAAGTGGTATTGAACATCAGCTATGCTTTACCATGCTTCCCATGTGTCAGACCCTCTGTGGAGGGCTCGGTCCTCACAAGATTTGTAACCTTGAAGGGTACTCATTAGGAGGAGTAAGAACTTGGTATTTTAGGTGAAGGGAGAAGGGTGTGAAATGAACAGTTAATGGTGTTCAATGGTGGGGGAGGAGTGTTGGAGATCCAGCATTGGGAGGGGAGGCACAGTGTTATAACTGGACTCAGGGTCAGATCACAGTGGGCCTCATGATTTACCAAGGACTTCATGTTTCTCATTGTTGTGGAATATTAGTTGAAGATGTGTTATATTTGTTTATGCTGTGGAACATTTGTTTTAATGTGTGACATTCTTTTATGTTACATTTGTTTAACTCTGTGAAGTTGTGTTACTTTGCCCGTCTAAAACACCTGATTGGCCCAATAAAGAGCTGAACAGCCAATAGCTGGCAAGAAGAGGAATAGGCAATGCTGTTGTAATAATAGGAAATATTTCCACACTAGCCCAGAATGGAGTATAATAAAAGTTTATTTATTAGCGAGTAAACTCACAGAATTGGTAGTGATCCGCAGTCCTCTGTGTGTGGTGGGAACTAGAACTGAATCTAGGAGACAAGGGGCCCACATATGCTTTTTGTCCACATATATAGTACATGAGACCACATCCAAAGTGGGCTTGTATCTTAAAGACTATTGGCTGAAGGAGTTCCCAGATCACTTCCCCCTTTTGTCTAAATAAGAGACTTCTACACATAATACAAAATGCACAATAAGAACAAATATTGAGTATAAAAATTAGAATTGTTACTAGCATGAACAATGTCAAGTAAGAAACATATGTTAAATGTTTCAATAGTTATCCTATCCTAAAGAGTCTAAGTCTTATATTAGAAATGGCTTGGCTAAGTCATGAGAGGACAGTAACTATGACTAGCTATTCTTCAACCCTATCAATGACCTGAGAATGGATATAATACTACTTGAACAAACAGAAAGTGCAATCAAGCAATTTCTAAAAGATGCAAGAAATGACAGAGACAACCAGCTACCTGACAATCACCCAAAATCTCATTTGCAAAGTTGGGGCAACTAACTTTGGCTAAAGCCTAGAGTAACTGACAGACTATTTTTAGAGGCAGGAAAATTTTCAAAACCATCTTACCCTTTCTTGGCAAGATTTGATAGTCTTTTTTCTTGTATCCTGTTTGTCCAATCTGGACACCGTGCATTTTGTCAGTGGTCAAGGCAGGGGTAGTTCTTTGCTCAAAGGTCAGTTTTGCCAAGAAAAAAAAACAATCTCCAAGTGGAGTGTTTTTGATACTCAACTTGGGAATATATTGGTGCTGACAGGAGCGATTGTGTCTCATGTCAATAGAATCAATCTTAAATTATTTAAATACCATATTTACTGTTCTTTGAAGTGGTTGGAGATTACCAATTTATGTGGAAAACAATCTGTATACATCTAAAATTCCTGATTAGTCTAACTGTAAGTATGACAAACACAGATGACTATTCACCTGTAATTCTTAATACCTATATAGCTTAAAGACTAAGACTTTATATTAAAATATTAAACAATTTTTTAAATAAATGTGCAGCAAGTGAGAACAATGACTTTGTAAACAAAATATCTTGATCAGAAGTATAAATGTTTAGTGCAGTATGATAAATACATTCTAAAATTGTATCAATATACAAAATAACTTAAGCAGAGGTAGAAACATGCATGCATACAATATGACAAAAGAACTTTGCATAGGTGAACAAATGTTGAAAACAGAAATAGCAGTATATTTAGTATAACAAATATTTATTTGAATATTTGCATTTTTATTAATATACAAGAACCTATACCAATGTAAGTTTTCTATAAATAATAGCTCACAAGTGTGCTCACTGTTTCTCACTATTATCATTAGTGTGAGTAAGCTCACACTAATCTACCTATTATCCCATCTAATCCCTTTTTTTGTCAAAAGAGATTCCTGAGCTTATTCAATTTCCACCCCAACCCTATACCATTATAACCAACTCCTAATAGATGTCCCTAATCTGAGGACAAACTTCATTAGGAGAGGGGATGCTGTCTTTAGAATTACTTATAGTGGTCAAAAGAGCTGAACAGCCAATATCTAGGCAGGAGAAGGGCTAGGCAATGCTGGCAAGAAGAGAGAATAAATAAGAGGATAAATCTGGGAAGGGAAGATGGGGCGTGAGAAAAAGGAGAAGGAGAGGAGGACATCAGGGACCCACAACCCAGCTACACAGCGAGCCAAGGAGTAAGAAATAATGAAGATTATGTAGATAGGTAAAAGCCCAGAGTCAAAAGATAGATGGGATAATTAGTTAAGAAAAGTGGGCAAGAAACAAGCCAAGCTAAGGCTGGACATTCATAAGTAAGAATAAGCTGGGCGGTGGTGGTGCACTCCTTTAATCCCATCTCTTGGGAGGCAGAGGCAGGTAGATCTCTGTGAGTTCGAGGCCAGCCTGGTCTAAAAGAGCTAGTTTCAGGACAGGCTTCAAAGCTACAGAGAAACCCTATCTCAAAAAAAAAAAAGACAAAAAATAAACTCCCACAGAAAACAAAAACAAAACAAAACAAAAAAACCCACCAAACACCTTGTAATGTTTTTCTTCTCAAGCTAGGGTAGATAACCATCTTGCAAAGAACCAACTAGTTAGTCATTTTAACTTTGTAGCCTGTATGGTATCTGCTGTAATTACTCAAAAGAGCCCATTGACATATGCAAGCAAATCGGTGCAACTGTGTTTCAATAAATTGTTGTTTACAATAGGCTCCCAATGTTCTACAGACAATTGTTTGTTGTCCTCTATTCCAGAAAACAGTGAAATACTAATGTTTAAAGACTAATGGAGCATGGGACATATGTAGTCCTTCAAAATGGGGGGAGAGGGGAGAGGCAGGGAGGGGAGCAGAGAAAAATGTGGAGCTCAATAAAAATCAATAAAAAAATAAAGAAATTAAAATTGAAAAAACAAAACCAAAAAAACCCAAATGGGTCTTCCTTATTAGGCAACACGTTCATCAGTAACATTGCTTTTTCACTGTGTCAGGAGTAACTCTATGGGCACAATGTCCACAGTTATATTTTCTTAAAGGTTAATTGAAAATGCCAAGTTTGGCTTGCACAGACTGACTCAGATCAGTTACTCAGCTTTATAGATCCTAACCCTTCTTTTCACCTCTTTAAATGTTATATATGGTCAACCCATTTTAAGCTTAAAAAGTAAGAGTTTATCCTGAGATTTGTGAGAGAAAAAACAGTTCCACAATTTTCAGCCAAATTTGAAACAAAATCTAATTAGATACTAATCAGGTAGATGAGCTCTGGCCAGGTCCATCTCTGAATACACAGAAAACACCCACAAATCATGTTTTGTAGAAAAAACCCATAATTCATTGCATTTCCCACCAGGTCCAATCAGGAGCAAGCATACATCCCGATATATTTCCTGCCCATGTACCTCCTGCCCACATGTGATCAAGCACATCTGGTGCAGATGGGTCAAATAAGCAAAGGACAAGCAGAAACTCCCTCTTAACTGCCTTAATGATAAACAGAACCCTTATCCTGCAAGGTGTATTTTACCTGTTTTGGTCTCACAGAAATTATTTTGGAACCTTGGGACATGAATAGGCAATGATTTTGATCTTTCATAAATGGTGTCATGGGCTCAGTAGAGCAGAGACAGAACCAGAATGCCTGTCTAGATGGGGCCCTAGTTCTACTCAGATTAGCTGTACACTCTTAGCTGGGCATCTTTTGCCAGGTACCATTAGCTGTGAACCATTAATTGTGTGCATCCTTAGCTATGCATCCTTAGTTGTTCACCATTAGCCTGGCAACCTTAGTTGGGTATCCTTAGCTGTGCATCCTTTACAGTGCATCCTTAGCTGGACACCTTTAACTGGGCATCCTTAGACTCATTGCTCAGCCTCTTCCAGTCGAGGTTTCTCTCAATAAAAATTGAGTATCACCAGTCCTTCATCTATATAGGGCTATCTGAATACAACATGATTAGGCTTGCAAGAGTTCTTGGGAAGGATCACCTGTAATGTATTATCCAATAGGAAAAGAGACAGAATTGGAAGGCAGAAAGGGCTTGGGATCCAGAGAAGTCATGATACAGTGTCTGCTAGCTAACTATTAATGGGACCTCGCAGACATAATCTCCTCTCTCTGAGTTGCAGGGTCACATGGGGCTGACCATTCATCTTCTCAACACTTCTGAAATTTTTAAATATAAAGCAAAGAAACTGCTGAGTACAATAGCTGACAGAAAGTTAGCTCTCAGAGAGATACAGTTATTTTATTTTGAGCAAATCCATAACACATCAACGCTATGTCTTTATAATGAATGGCACAGCTGTTTACTTCCATCCAATACAGGATGTCAGTATTCTAAGCCTATTTTCACTGTTCTGTAAGTCACATCTCTCAGCCTGTGCTCCACAGTTGAGTTGATGATGATAATGGTGATTGATGGTGGTGATGATGATAGTGGTGGTGTTACTGACGATGTTCGGTGGTTATGGAGCCCTGTCTATGGTGAGGCCTATTTCCTGTATGAAGCTAACTTTATTGGACCCTAGGTTCTGTGGCATTTCAAATTCTTGATTTGTGGGTCCATTTTTGGATCACAGCAGCCTCCTTGCTGCAACCCCCATAGTTTCCCTTCAATAAAGAAGGCTGGATGAGAACACAGCTGAGGGAGCCTGGTGGTGTATACCATGTTATTTCTCTCTAGTGCTTTGCCTACACCCTTCCATCATGCTTACATTTGGACCTGAAAATAATTGGTTGAAACCGCTCCTCACTTTTAGCTTTTTATCCAAGTTTGACAGTACATCACCCCAAATAACATGGGCTATAAATGGCTTGAACCTAATGAATGCTCTTTGTGGACAAGCCATTCATTGTCCTTCTTTTTTTCCTTGAGAGGGAAATTACCATCTCCTGAGCTTCTATTTCCAATTCTATAGAATGTGGGTGCTAATTTGAAAGTTGCCTCATAAAATGGAAGCAAACAGGCTAATTAGAAATATTTATGGGCCTGTTAGTGACTATATGCCTAATTGAAATAATGAGGCACTCCCTACAGGGAAGAAAAGTGCCCGTGGTTGTTGCCATAATTAGCCTGCATTGTTTCATTGGAATTAGGTAAATCCCTTTGTCTCCTGACCAGACCCATTTTTATTTGGCCAGGTCAAGATGTCCCCAGAAGGACTCATTAGAACTTACTTAATTTTTAACCTTAAAAGTCAAAGTCAACTTGAACATTTTATATTTCTCTCAGATAATTACTTCAACAGTGTGCACTGACTCTTTTGGATGGAACTTCAGTCTCTGAGTAACAAGTTTGTATTATTTCTAAGTGATTTCTCTAAGTTTTCTATTTTTTAAAATCAAAGTTGTATGCACTTGGTTAGGAGAACCGTCTACTCCTATAGTGTTTGTTAGTACACTGACGTAGTAATGCTATGGTTGCACTGTTTTTGTCTCATGAGATGACACAGTATTTCATGTTTATTTGTATAATTGTATTTGACAATTACTGTGCATCTAATTTGTCAATTTTAAACATTATTTTTAAATTTTTATGCCTTATAAGATGAGAATTCAGTTGTCTTTTATACAAATGGCAGTATGAGGAACATTGTGTATAGAACATCATTCTTATCTTAACCCTCCACAAAGTTGTTTTAAAATTATTTAAATTATGTGTTTGTGCTTTGTGTTGATATATGCACATGAGTGCAGGTGCCTGTAGAGACCAGAAGAGGGCACCAGATTCCCTGGAATTAGAGTTACAGGTCATTGTAAACCACTGTGATCCACATTGTGCTATAGATCCTGGGTCACAAATTCAGATCCCTTGCAAGAACAGTCAGCCCTTCTAATTGCTGTGCCAGCTCTCCAGCCCATCCCATTATTATGCAGTTTTATCATAATTTTGGACACATCAAATTCCTCTGTACTATTGTGACTATGTTGAAACTCTTGAAAGCTGGGCCATCTAATATACCTTGATTATCTTCATTGTTTTCTGTAGCATTCACTGTTTTTAGTAGTTTTTTAGATTATTTAAAAATGTCTTTGTTTAATATTTTTGGACTTAGTAATATTTTATTCTCAAATCTCTCTCATCATTGTATAAATCTCTACTCTTTTATGTCTAATAGGTGTTCAGTTTTCCTCTTCTGAAGAATTATTCTTCAACACATGGTGGCATGCTCTCATCTGGGCTATATTTTATTTCTTACCTTATTCTGTGATTTCTCTTTGCTTCTACTTCTTCAATGTGTTCCTGGATTCAAAGCTCATCTTTTTCTGGATTTTTCTCTCTCATTATGACTTTTTTTTGGTAGAGTCCTGGGGACATTATAAAAAGATATGAAATGGGTGTAATTTAATATTTCATGTGCCTGAACATTTAAAAAGTTTTATATGTAATAAAAATTGACAGGTTATAAATCTCAGAAATCATTTTGTTTCTGAATTTTTATAAACATGTTATCATAAAAATTTTAGGAAAAATACCAAAAAAAGTTCATGGAAATTTTATGCACCCATCCAAAAACTATCAGCTTCAATGACTATGGAATAGTCTGCTTGCTTCTTCTTATCTCACACCTTGCTTGTTTCTCATTTGTTTTGCTGAAATATTTAAAAAGAAACCCCAGACATCATCCTGTCTCCCTGCCTCACCTACTTTTCATTCAGAGTGAATCTTTAAAGGAGGTAAACGACATTGTCTCACAGGTACAATGTCATTACCCCACCTAAAACACGAGACTTACAGATTGATACCAGCCCTACAGAAAGCTATTCTGAAACAAATCCAAAGACAAGCTAGGTGACATAGTCCACTAGGAGTGTTTGTAGAACCCTCTAATTCCATCATTCAGTTACAGTTTAGTTTGATAAAATGATATTGATGAACAAGAACAGAGAGAAGGCACAAATGTACTGGAGCCCAAGACAGTTCTGATCACAAGGTTTTTAGTTGCCTTATTTCCCCCTGACGTTCTGGGCAGTGTTTACTGCTGGTAACAGACTATGATAATTTACAGAATATTGATAGCCAAGTTGAACCATACCTTCTTGCATAGAGTTTTCTTAGTGCTCGGTTGTGTGTATGTAGTTGACAGCTCTTTTGGGAACTGAAAGCCTGACCTAAGATCTACTATAAATCACTGTTCTACCTCCCTGAGGTCCAGAGGTTTTTGAATAAACAAAGAAACTTCTGGTGGTAGAACCTTTCAGACTTTACAATTGTCTTCCAGAGCAAACTCGTATTGTTAAATTGCTTTTCCATTTTTCTTTTGGGATGGTTGCCTTTTCTTTGATTTTCATCTAGAAGCTTGCCTCAAATATCTGGAGATTATCACTGTTCATACTTTGAGAAAAAAATACAAGAAGATGGGCAGCTTGTACATACAGGTGGAGCTTGTGGATTGTGGTCTTTGTAGTAGAATTAGCTGTCTGGTCAGTCTTTTAGATCCCTTCTGCTACTAGATTAAAAACTTCCTTTTTGGATACTGAGATTTTTGAAAGGATACCCTTTCAACCTATACACTTTTCATGACTTGAATGAGAAATATCCTCCATAGTTGCAGGCATTTGAACACTTAGCTCTCAGTTGGTGGTGCTGTTTGGGAAAAATTAGGAGGTACAGTCTTACTGAAGGAAGTATGTTACTGGGGCAGGCCTTCAGAATAAAAAGACTCAGCTACTCCTAATATAATCTCTCAGATTTAGGCTTGCAGATGAGAATGTGAACTTACAGCCTCTGATTGGCCACTATGCTTCCCTGCCATGATGGACTTTTATCCTTCTTAAACCATAAAGCCAAATAAACTGTTTATTGAATTAGTTATAGTATTCTATTATAGTAACAGAAAAATAACTGATACAACTATTTAATCAGAGATTACTCATTTGTTTCCCAGCCTCCCAGACCCAAATAATCACACAGAAACTATATTAATTACAACATTTCTTGGCCCATTAGCTCAGGTCTCTTATTAACTAACTCTTACGTCTTAAATTAACCAATTTCTATTAATCTGTGTATTGTCATGAGGTTTGGCTTACTGGTAAGGGTCCAGTATCTGTATCTTTCAGCACTACATGGTGTCTCTTAAATTCTATCTACTTTCTCTATATATCTCTTACAGCCTGGCTATATTCTGCACTGCTTTAGGCCAAGGCATCTTCTTTATTAACTAATGGTAATAAAACATATTCTAGCACACAGAGGGGAATCCCACAACATCTCCCCTTTCCTATCTAAATAAAATGGAAGGTTTTAACTTTAACATAGTAAAATTGCATATACAAAACAGGTATTAAACAAGACTTCCAGTTACAATATTTCTTTATGAGTCTAAATTTTCATATCTAATACATCTTTTATCATAACTAAGGAAAACTTTAACCATCTTCAAAGTGCATTGTAAGCAACTTCCAAAACTCTAGAATTGATAGAGCTTCTTGCTGCCTGGACAGATACCCAAAGTTCTTTTGTAACCTTGGGGCATCCATCTTCAGCTCATAGGCTCATAATATCTGGCAGACCATTCCATGAAGCAGGAAATTTTAAAGACAGTTCAGCCACTTTCTTCTGTGTACTGCAGAGTATCTGGCAGACTCTTTCATGAAGCCCAAATCCTTAAGGATGGTCTCACCTTCTTTAGGCAATTTCAGCAGCCATTTTTCTGTGGGCCCTGCAGGTTCAGTCTATATAGCATACCATCAAGCAGTCCAGGCAAGAGCAGTTTCTTACCCAAATGGCTAGTAAGCTCCATAAGGAGCCTCTTCGATGCCCATCCTTCTGAAGTAGATTGGTGCTGCCAGAAGCAGACATGTCTCATTGTTGAGAAAAGTCTAAGTTCTTAAAAATATTTTAAATGCCATATTCTGTAAGTTTTTTGAAAGGTTTGAAGAATACCTTTTTATCTGAAATATATCTCTGTACATCTAGAAAACCTAACTAACCTAACTACAAGTTTGACTATTATAAATGACTATTAATCTGTATTTCTTATTTATACATTACATTTTAACTGATCTACACAAATACAATACCTTAAACAAGAACATAAATACATATATACAGTGTAACAAATTGACATTAAATTCGTATCACTAGACCAAGATCCACACCAATGGAAAGTATTCATCTCTAAATCATATCTCCCTTTAAATGAAAACAAAATATCTACAACTAATTATTTTGGAAATTTGGGCTTTGTTGTCTCCAAACTGCTTCCTGCTGTTTGTTGGGCAAAGTATTTTTAGGATTCACAGAGACCTTTTCAGAGGTCTTGTTTCATCAAGCCACATTAGCCTGGAAAGTATCCACAGGTTCTTTTCTTCTGTGGAAACAAAAGCAGAACTTCTTTTCCAAATTAACATATCCTTACACTCAAAATTTGAAATCAAGATGCCTTTAAATGTGTATATGTTGGTTTAACTTAGCAGCCTGAACAATTAAATGTCTCTGTATTTAGGTCAAAAGAATTAAAGAATACACAATAATATACATAATCTAAACTCTTTGTGTATATTCCATCTTTATGTGACTTATTTTTCTTTATTCGTTTAATCTATGACTGTCTGTACTCTGTCTCTTTAAAGAATTTGTTTTATTTTTTTAAAACTATTTACTTCTTTTTATAACTGTCTATACTCTTTTCCCTCTCTCTCTCAAGATCAGGTACTTTTTTAAAAACACACTGTGACCCGTTCAGAGGTTTATTTTTGTCTGAATCTGTCTTATTGTATATCTGAAGTCCTTTTCTGACCAGGAGTGCTTATTTATTTTTAATTGCTAAGTGGGCATGACTAGGACCAACTCTGTGGTCCTGTTTGTTTGCCCTGCCCAGTCCAACATGGTGGAGACATGTTCACCACCTCTGCAAGCTATGTACACTGCCTCAGCTCCAGGGATTTGTAACATGCTGCTCAGAGACCACATTTAAATGCAGGACCTCCTAAAAGAGCCAGAGTTCCTGCTGCCAGTACAAACCAGGCAGCCACCATTTCTTAACAAAGCCATGCATTTTTTTCTGCTAGTGCTGAGTCAGAAAGCTTTCTCTTACAGGAATCATGCAAACAGAGTCCACCAGAGAAAATGCTGCTACCAAGAAGCTATGCTCAACTCTATTCTTTTGTGTCTATAATTCCTTTCCAAGCTCCCTCAGGTTTTATGTGGATGTAGTTGCCCCACGTTGGTGCACCATTTGTAAACAGAGACTGGTCATTCATTTTCCACCTGTCCAGACCCAAATAATCACATAGAAACTATATTAATTACAACTTTGCTTGGTCTGTTAGTTCAAGATTCTTATTAGCTAACTCTTACATCTTAAATTAACCCATTTCTACTAATCTGTGTATCAGCATGAGGCTGTGGCTTACTGGTAAGGGTCTGACATCTGTCTCCTTTGGCAGCTGCATAGGGTCTCTTAGATTCCACCTACTCTCTCTATATATCTCGTGCAGCCTGGCTGTATCCTGCCCTGCTATAGGACAAAGCAGCTTCTTTATTAACCAATGGTAATAGGACATATTCATAGCATACAGAGGGGAATCCCACATAACAACTATACAGGCTTAAGTATCCGAGAGACAGTGGAAAACATGATGGAATTCCCACTTTGTACTTACTCACACCCACATTGTACTTATTCACATTCTTAGCTATGAGTTTAGAGGACCACTGTACCATCTTTTGAGATAACCTGTCTGTGGTGGTTTGAATAGGTAAGGACCTCATAGACTCACATATTTGAATGCTTGGCAGATAGGGAGCAGCAGCATTAGGAGGTGTTGTCTTTTTGGAGGGAGTGTGTCACTGTGGGGGCAGACTTTGAGGTCTCATATGTGCTCAGGTTATGCCCAGTGTAGGACAGATAACTTCCTATTGCCTATGGGTCAAGATGTAAAAACTCTCAGGTCTTTCTTCAGCACCATATCTATCAGCATGCTTCCATGTCCTACCATGATGATAATGTACTAAACTTCTGAATTGTAAGCGAGCTACCCCAATTAAATGTTTTCCTTTATAAAAGTGGCCATGGTCTTATTGTCTCTTCACAGCAATGGAAACCCTAACTAAAACAGACTCCTGATTTTTTTGTAGATGAGGAGGTGAGAAACTGGGCAATTAAACTGATTTCCAGATGTTCTATTTCAGTCTCATCTTTGTTCCTGTTCCTAGGGTGTCACCGATTCCATTTGGTTTTAAAGATCTGGGCTGTGATAAGATTAGTTCTCATCTGTTCGTCCTACTGGTTTAGAATTGGTCCTTAGAGTACTGCATTAAGTTATATAGATAGATTGTGTGTCACCAAGTGAATGAACTTTTTATGATTGGCATCACCTGTGTGTGCTCCTGGTATTGGGAGGTCTGTGATATCCACACACAGTGATTCAGAGTCTCCAACTGAGATTTTCTTAGATCTAATGAATGGGAAAAGCTTTATGCTATAGGATAATCCTTTTATATGTTGTGAATATGTGGTACTTTCATTGAATGAAAATAACAGCTAAATTGGTCTATAGGCAGAATAAAACTAGGTGGGAAAGCCAAATGGAGATAAAGGGAGAAAAAGTACAGAGTTGAGAGAGTCTTGAGTTGCCCAAGAAGCAAGATATCAGTATACTGATAAAGCCTTGTTTATGTGGAAATACATATATTAATAGAAATGGGTTAATTTAAGTTTTAAGAGTTAGTTAATAATAAGCCTGAACTATAGGCCAAACATTCTGTAATTAATATATAAGCTTTTATGTGATTAATTGTGACTGGATAGTTGGGACAAAGAAATGATCCACCTCTGTTTATAGGTTTATCCTTCTACTAAATGTTCAGAATTTGTTCCTATTTTCTTCTTGTTTATTCTCTTTATTAATGCTTAAGTGTAAAATGGTTGGAAAGACTTAAGTGTGTGTTCATTCTCTTCAACTAGAATTCCCATAACAGTGTCTACATTACAAAAGCAAATCTTGTTGTGACTACATATAATATTTATAGTGATGTGTGTGTGCTTTTAGAACCTGGATATGCCTGAATCAAAAATCCTTAAAAGTCTTTTGGGCTCTTTTGCCCTTCCTCTTGCTCCTCTCCTTCCCCGTCCCTTCTACTCTCCTCTCCTTTCCTCACTCAATATCGATCTCAAAATTCCAACTGGTCTGAAAATGATCACAATCAAAGATTGTGATAACAACAATAACCACAACATAAGTGTGAACCAAGCCGATGGGCATAATGGCACACGCCTTTAACCCCAGCGCTTGGGAAGCAGAGACAGATGGATTTCTGAGTTTGAGGTCAGTCTGGACTACAGAGTGAGTTCCAAGACATCCAGAACAAAACAAAAACAAACAAATGAATGAACAAACAACCAAGAGTGAATGATGAAGTTATGGCTGTGTAGCTTCTTTTCGTACATTTTGACATCTTTAGGAGTAGGTTATGAAAATTCAGCAGACTGGGAGGAAGAACTATAATGACACTTTACTAGTGGGATAAGATATGGAGGGAGAGAGGAGGGAATGTGAGGAGGCTTGTCTTGGCATTTCTTGCTGTGTTGAGCAAGTATTATGTACACAAAACTGAACGCAGGAGAAACTAACTAACTTGCCTGTGGACCTGTTTTAATATAGTGTTCCTTATGGTTTTTTTTTGTTCTTTCTCATGGAATAACTTATACTGTTTATCAAGTCAGCACTAATTATTCATTCTTTAGGTAAAACTTTAAGACGCAAATACCCCAAGAGGGAGATGACGTGGCACCCTTTGCATGCTCCCACACTTGTGTGGATGGCAAATCCCAGAAAGAAAATATACCTGCTTGGTTACAGGTAAACTAAGAATCCAGTGATTACACAAAGTTTGGAATGTCACCAGTCCAGAGACATATTATCTTGGGCTGCCTTTAGCTTCCTTAATATCCATTTATTGCCCACCTCTATGTGTGACCTGACATCCTCGTAACTATTAGGTGAATCTTTTGGAATGTGCAAACAGAGGACTCCTTCCCAACAACCAAAAAGCTAAGGATGAGGCCAGATGGTATCTGAGGCCTATAACGCAAGATTTCCCCACTTTTCTGGACCTCCACCGATCTGATGTTTTCATCAGCTGAATTACTCACCTTTTATGTTGCTTCGACACTCAGAAGCACTCAGGTCTAGCCAGCTTAGAGCAGAATGGGTGATTTCATTAAAGATATTTTAACATAGGTTTATGCATTTGGGTTAAGAAAAGGAGAACCACTCAGAGGAAAGTAAGACCCACCCAAATGTAGTTATGTGCTTCCCAAAAAAGACTGAGGAAAGCAAGACATGCCCAAGTATAGGAATGGAATCCTGGTGGGGAAGTAACCATCTTATCATTAGTCGTTTTTCAGCGACTTACTTACAGGTTAAATTTCACAAGGTTACTCAGGAACTATTTTTAGCTTTTCTTTCTCTCTTGCCAAAAGAGATATGCGAAGTGCCTCTGCAAGTGCCTTAGACAGAATTCAAATCTGGTAAGGTAAAAGCTGAAGCTACCATGGCTGCACAAGGACCTTGGTGCATGTCCTTTCTGAAATATGGGATTCCTGGTGAACACTCTAGAAAATGACAGGTTTATGGCTGGGAAGGGGGGCGGGTTGACTAGATGCTGACTGCATTGACTGTGCTGAAACTGCTCCTCAGCTGCTGGCAAGCATCCCTAGAAGCGGGGCTTCTCCTTCTTATCAGGGCTTTCAATATCACTTCCCTTTCTAGTCTGCCTCTGTATAACTAGATTTTCCTCCCAGATAAGAACTGATAGGGAGTTGCATTGAATGTCTACAGAAAAACCAGCCTGAGTAGACATAGTCACTGCCTACACTCTATTCAGGTTCACATGCCAACATGGTAATATAGTTCTCGCCTTGAAGAGGATGGTAAACGGTTTTGTTTTACTGGAGCTAAACGTAACTGACCATGCTCTGTGAATGCGTGTTTAGTGTTAAAGCCATGGATCCTGGATTAGCTTGCGTTAGGATCTAAGTCTAGGGGAATTCTTCAAGCAAGGGAGAGTGTGGAGTGGTGTCCTTGTCCCCCTCGCTGCTGATATTTAGGGGAACTTATCCAGGAAAGGTGCATTTTCTCAGACAAATAATAACCTGAAGTTTCTGTAGACAACCTGGGTTGAAAAGAGATTTTTACAGGGAAAAACATATGTTACTGTTACGTGAAGTTTAGGGCACTGGATAAAAAACTGCCTGCCACAGGCTCTAAAAGGCTCAAGCTTTGCTCTGCTGAAAAGAGGGCAGACTTTGAATCAATGATATCTCTTCCTCTGAAGGGGGATGAACCTCCTCTGACCTCAGGGATGGCTGCCCCTGAAACATGGAGGTGCCAGAGGGCTCCTAGTAAAGCCCCACCCAAGCGACCAGCAGGCACCTTCGGTGAATCTTGACTGTGCCAGGAAAGTGCGTCACCTCTAAAATATGAGGGCTTTTGTTCTCTGCCTTAATTGATGCTCTAGAACTTCTTGTCTAATAGACAAGTCTTTCTAATAGACTTGTGTAGAAACCAGTGTTGATCAGAATGCCCCAAATCCCCTCCCCAATGAAAAGGTTTATCTTGCGGTCAGTCTCAGTTTTGAAAACCCCTGATTTAGAAAAGAGTCTAGCTGAGGCAGACAGGATGCTTATAGACTGTAGCAGCTTGCAGTGATGTTCTGAAGCTATAGACACAGCTCTGAAACCTCGTTTCTGAAATGAAGTGAATGCTTATCTTAGAAACAGAAAAGAAATGGACCATTCAATGAGGATGTGACTAACACGGTCTGTATGACACTCTTCTCTGGAATCCATAGAAAGTATAATAAGGGACTTCATGACTCATGACATCTGGGAAGATAGCTTTCTAAAAAAGACTATCAAGTCTATAGTCAAAAGTCTGAAGGGCTTATGTGCTCTTTCCCCATGATAACCCAGGGTGTGAAACTAACCCAAGTCCTTTCCTACCCTGGTGCAAAGGATTGGCATATTCTGAAAGCAAGATGGCGATTTAGATTTTACTCAAGGATGGTCAGACTCGTATGTATTTTCTGATGTGTGATAACATCTCACACTGTGCCATCAGGACTGAAAAGAGGCTTCTTTACCCTAACTAAAAGAACTCAAGAAGCTAGTGAGGGATAAACCTTATTCATGCATTCTAACTACAAGACTATTTTTACCTGCAAACCATGGGCAGATGTAAAGTTCTTTCCGAATAAAAGTCCCATTTCTAAAGCAATCAGTAGTTATAACAATCTTCCTTTATTTTTTGACTCAAGTAAGGTGGTACACACTCCACCTTCTTGTTTATCGGGATGCAGCTGTTGAGATGTTCCCTTTGCTCAGTCTTAAGTTAAAATGGTGACAATTATCAGAGAAGACCAAATGGCTTTTCCTCATTCAACAGGAACACAAACAGAACTGATGCCAATGCTGTGTAGATACAACAACCGGGCCCATGTGTCTTCAGCCTGCAAAGAATTACAGACTAAGATTCAGTTAGGGAAAATTCTTTCTTAAGTGTTAATGATTTACTGAAATCATGGTTAGCAGGCATGCCATGGTGGCCCTGTTATTTTTAGTGGTAATCTTACCCACTATAAACTACTTCATGCTTTATGGTTTATGTGGCTTCAGGCATTCTTTCAAATGATGGCCTTCTGGTCTCCACACTCCAGCTTCTAATGCACCCCTTTGAAAAGGCTGGAGGGAGCAAGGCTGCAGACCAAGGGCCTGACAGAGACCAGACCTTAGTTTCACTTTCCTAGAATGGGACACAGCTGAGCAAGCAGGTCTCCTGAAAACCACAATTTATGTGTGACCATCAGCAGGCCTCAAAAGCCCTTCTGCTAGCTCAGTAGATGCCCCCCCAGACTTCTGAAGGTTAATGATAGCTTTCCCTACTCTGCTGCTGGAAGGTCCTTTACCACTAGGACCTTCTACCAATCAGCCCCCATACTAATCCTTCCTCCACCAATCCACCCCAGATTAATCCCTCCTCTCTGGAATTCCCCTAACTCTGCTTAAAAGGAGCTTGTGACCTTCTTTGGAGATCACTCTTTTGTCACCCCAACATTGGAATCAATAAAGTGATCTTGTTATTGCATATGTGGTTGTTGCTCTTCTTTTGGGGGATTTTTAGGACCCTAACACCCTTCACCTGCTTAAATAGACTGAGACTCTTGATCCCTGGGTAGATAAGGTCAACACCCCATTCAGCATGGAAGAAGCTATTAAAAGCCAGATCTTTCACTTAGCAACCATTAAGGTTTTAGGATCAAATCTAAAGGGAGAAAATGAGACTACATAGGAAGCAAGGAAAATATGGAAAATATTCTTTGTGCCTAACAGTTAAACAGACCCTAGAAAAACATGTATCTGGAGAAAGAAATGAGAAAAAACTTTCTAGTATCTTGCCAGAGTTCTGTAACTGAATTTATCAGTGATCATCACAAAATGATCATTTTCACACAAAAGATAGACATTGAGAACTAATTCTATTCAGAAGGATCCAGTATGTCTTCTTAGGAGAGGTAGTTTAGAGACCGAAAGCAATGTGTAAACAGTAATTCTGAAGGAAAGGAAGGAGAAACTCACCATCCTTCTTAATGAGTACTCTGAGAAAAAGCTATAGTGACATTAGTCTTCCTGTGATGTGTCACCATGGAGAATGGAGTTTAACACATGTAATCAAGGGCATGAGTTTGCTGTCATGGTCAAGGGTTCCAGAGTCACAGATGGGCCAGCTCATACACACTCTCCTCCTACACTCCTTTGAAGCTCCCGGAACAAAGCTAGTGCAGCCTTGAGGGCCTGTCCTTCTGAGTCTTCAGTGGGTTTGACTGTGGGAGGGGGTGGGGTCTGTGATGTCTCTGCCTTCTTGGGGGCCTGTCCTTCTGATTTTTCAGTGGGTTTTGACTGTCTGAGGGCATGAGATCTGTCATGTCTCTCACACTGTGATTGTTGATAGGGAGGCCATGTCACTGTGGTGGTGGCCAGATGTGACTGTGGCACCTGGTGTGGGAAAGAGGAGGAGCTTTAGCTGTTAGGGAAGCAAAACACTTCTTTTCTAAAAGTATGATTATTTATTATTGTATCTAGTTTAACTCTCATCACTACCTACCTCTAGGTTCTTTCCATCATCCCAGACAAGATACAAGGTACCAATAAACAGAAAGCTTTCAGTATCTGCATTCTCTCAAACCTTGGCAACCTCTGCCCTTCTTTCCATCTATTAGCTTCCCTATGCCAGAATCCTCAGATGAGAAGAACCATAAAATATGCATCCTTTCATGTCTGGCTATTTTTACTCTGCTTAATTTTCAAGGCCTAGTCATGTTGTCATGACTATATGTCAGACCTTCGCTTCTATGTGTGATTAAATTGCATTATGTTGTTTAGATATACCACATTTTATTTTATTTCATTTAGGTTGCTTCTGCCTTTTGAATGGTGGTATAAAAATATATACAGCCAGAGCTAGGAGCACAGTTCTGTGCTAGAATGCATGTCTAGTATGCATAAGACCATGGGTTTGGGCTCTAAAACCACATAAAAAAACAAAAGAAATAAAATTACTCAGTAACTATTATTTTTTTTCCTTTTTAAAGTTTTTGTTTATTTATTTTCGATAGAAACTTGTTGCATAGTCCTGGATGACCCAGACTCATGACAAACCTCCTGCCTGTAAGTATGAAATCACAGACTCCACTATCATGCCCTGCTGTTCTTTAATTGTCCTAATATGTACATTGGAATAGAATTTTTAAGTCTCTTAGAAGGTTTATATTAAATATTTTGAGGAATGAAATTACATGTCTGCAAGCAGAAGTTAGTTTTTCTTTTCTCGTTAAGTTATACTGAAAGATTTTGTGAAATTCTTTGGCAGTGATTCCTCAGCCCTTTTGGGATTTCTTCTTGGGTATTAGTTGGTGTGGGAGTTCTTATGTCTATGTGTTGCTTTTATTATTTAATGAATAAAGAACCTGCTTTGGCCTATAGCAAGGCAGAACTTAGCTAGGCTGGGAAAACTAAACTGAATGCTGGGAGAAAAAAAAGGTGGAGTCAGTGAGAATTCATGTAGCCCCACCAGAGACAGATGCTGGAACTTTACCTGGTAAACCACAACCTTATGGCGATACACAGATGAATAGAAATGGGTTAAATTAAGATATAAGAGCTAGCCAATAAGAAACTAGAGGTAATACAGTTTAATACAGTTTCTGTGTGGTTATTTCAGGGCTGAGCAGCTGGGAACAAAACAACCTTATACAACAAATTGGTGCTCCAATGTGTGCTAGCTAAATCCACATAAAACCTGAGAGGGCCTGGAAAGAAATTCTAGACACTAAAAAACGAAGTTTATCTGCACCCCCCCCATGGGCTCTGCTTGCTGGTGGCATGCCTTATCTCCTTTAAGACAGGTTTTCCTGATTCAGCAGTAGCAGAAAAAATGTCACATGGTTTTGAAATGGCAGATTTCTGGGCCGTGCTGTGGGCACAAACTCTGGCTTTTTCAGGAGGTCAAGCATTTAAATGGGGTTTGTGGGCAGCATGCTGCAAGTTACATGGTGGCAGCTTGAGCCAGCTAATTATCAGAGTTGAGGTGTTCCCACCTGGCAGTTTCAGAGGTAGTGAATGAACTTCCACCATTCACTAAACAGCCAAAAGGCAAAACAGCCTAAGTTATAGTAATGTTGATTAGCTTTTTAAGAAGCACTTCTGGTCAGAAAAGGATTACAGCTACACAATAAAGACAGATTCAGATAGAAAAAGATCTCTAATGGGTCACTGTGTTGAATAAATGTACTCAGGCTTGGGAGAGAAAAAAAGAGTATAGTTATAAAAAGAAGTAAATGGTTTTTTAAAAAAATAAAACAAAGTCTTTAATGTGACAGAGTAAGCTTGTAAAAAAGTAATAGAATAAGAAAAATAAGCCACGTGAAGACAGAAAATACACAGAGTCTGGATTATGTATATTATTGTGTTTTCTTTGAATTTTTTGACTGTGAATGAGCTAAGTAAAGAGAGACATTTCATTGTACAAGGTACTAAGCTAAACCAACATATATATCTTAAAGGTATCTTGACTTCAAAATTTGAGTCTAAGGATGTGGTACTTTGGAAAGGAAGTCTGCTTTTGCTTCCACAAAGGATGAGAGCCTGTGCAATTCTTCCAGACTAATGTGGTTTGATGGACCAAGACTGCCTGAAAGATCACTGTGAACAACTCACAAAAATTACTTCACCCAACAAACAGCAGGAAGCATTTTGGAGAGAACTACTTCCATATTCCCAAATATTGTTTATAAATGTTTCTTTACATTTATAGGGGGATATACTATAGAGATTTGCATTGGTATGGATCTTGGTTTATTGATACAAATTTAAGGTCAATTTTGTTATACTGTGTATATGTATATCTGCTCTTGATTAAGGTATTGTGTTTGTGCAGCTCATTTAAAAATGCAATGTACAATTAAGAAATATATGTTAATAGATAATCATCTATAGTAGTCAAGCTTGTCATCATGTTAGGTTTTCTAGCTATATAGAGATATATTTCAGTTAGAAAGCTATTCTCCAAATCTTTCGGAGACCTTCAGAATATGGCATTTAAAATGTTTTAGTAACTTAGGACTTTTCTTGACCATGAGACACATCTGCTCCTGTCAGCATCAATTACTTCAAGAGGATGATGGACATTGAAGAGGCTCCTCATGGCATTTGTTAGCCATTTAGGCAAGAAATTGCTCTTGCCTGGACTTCTTGATGGTATGCTGTGTGAATTGGACATGCAGGACCACAAAGAAATGACTACTGAACTTGCCTAAAGGTGAGATGATCCTTTGGGGTTCCTGCTTCATTGAAGAGTCTGCCAGACATTCTACAGGACGCAGAAGAAAGTGACTGACAAACTGCCAATATAGGCAGAACTGCCTTTGAAATTTCCTGTTTCATGGAAAAATCTGCTGTAGGCTAAAGATGGATACTCCAGTGTTACGGAAGAACTTTGGGTGACTGTCCAGGCAGTGAGAAGTCTCTGTTAAAATCTTCCTTTATATTTAAACAGAAAATGGGAAGTGGTGTGTGAGGTCCTTCTGTCTATGTGTGGCTTATATTGGTTAATGAATAAAGAGCCTTCTTTGGACTATAGCAAGGCAGAATTTAGCTAGGTGGGGAAAACTAAACTGAATGCTGGGAGAAAGAAGGCAGAGTCAGTGAGAAGCCATGTAGCCCTGCCAGAGACAGATACTGGAACTTTACCTGGTAAGCCACAACCTCATGGTGGTACACAGATAAATAGAAATGGGTTAAATTAAAATGTAAGAGCTAGCCAATAAGAAGTTAGAGCTAATAGGCCAAGGAGTGATTTAATTAATAGAGGTTTTGTGTGGTTATTTCGGGAGCCTGGGTGACTGGGAACACACCATCAGGCTCCTACAACAATTAGTAAGATAGTATATTTATATAGAGTAGCATAATTCCACTTCTTTTGTTCTCAGAATTCAAAAGAAGGTCAGCAGTCAGACAGAGCCTGTCATAATATGCACTATAGTTTGGCATGAGATATGCACAGTAGGCTCATGTACTGAACACTTAGCCTCTGGAGGATGGTGATGTCCAGGGAGGGTCTGAAACTTTAGAGGGTGAGGTCTAGCTGTGGGAAGCAGGTCCCCAGAAATGGTCTGTCAATGTAACCTGTCCCTGGCTGTGCTGGCTAGTTTTTGTCAATTTGACCCAAACCTAGTTAGGGAAGAAGGAATCTCAATATCAGGTTGTCCTATGGGCAAATCTGTGTGGGCATCTTCTTGATGGATATGGGAGCCATTATACCACCATATCAGTGGGTGGTACAACCACTGGGCAGGTGGTCCTGGGTGATATAAGAAAGCAGACTGATCAAGTCATAGGTAGCAAATTAATAAGCAGCCTACTCTGTGGTCTCTGTTTCAGGTACTGCCTCCAGGTTCCTGCCTTGAGTTTGATGGACTATAAACCATGAGACAAATAATCTTTCTTCTTCTCAAAGTTGGTCTTGGTAACGGTGTTGCCTCAGCAACATGAAGCAAAGCAGTGCACTGCCCCCTTTGGTGTTGCTTGCTGCCTCTTGAGGTAAAGAAGTACTCTCTCATCCCTCACCTTTATCATGATATTCTCTCAAGGGAGGGGACAGAAGGCTCTGAAACCATGAGCTCAAACAAACCCTCCTTTGCTTATTTTTTTCGTGTTAGGTATTCGGGTACAGTGATGAAATATCTCCTCAGTACAACGATCTTTGCAGGGGTGCTGTGAAGTATGAGGGGCTGCTGTGCTCTCTGGTCCTGTTCAGGCTCGTCTTTTGTGTTTGTTCATTTATTGCCCCACTCTTCCAGGGAAGGAGGACTTGATGACCATCAGGAGAAATCTTATACTTTAAGTAGTACATGGAATACGATGTTAATTCCATGGCAGTTTTCCCAGACTTTAGCTAGGCTGAAATCTTGCTGACTTGGTAGTGGTGGTGGCAGCAGAGACATCACTAGTATTGCTGTCCTCTGTAGAACTGAAGACTCGCGGTAGGATGAGGGTTTTATGGTGGCCATGGATGAAGGTTTTCTTTGCTGAGAAACTGACAACAGTTTCTAATTTAAATGAGTGATTACCTTATATTAACAATATTGCCTGGAGTCTAGAACTGGCAAGAGAAATGCAGAATACCCTGGTTGAATGTGTAATTGGATAAACAATAAATATTTTTAAAAAGTGAATGCTTTAAAATTTTTTTTTAGAAAAGCACACCAAAATCTTCTTTTTTTAAGTGTTTAACTTCTTGTTTAATCCTACATTCCCAGGATTGCATCTGGACATAGTTATTTGAAGAAACTCTCTGTGGTTTATCTGAAATTCAAATTTTACTAGGTTTTCATAATTTAGGAAATCTGGTAATCTTTTTCAGCGTACTATAAGTTTATCAGAGAGTTCCTTGGCACACATACTCTCAGTTTGGGTGACATTGTTCGTCCTGTGTGACCCACAGCTGACCCGTGTCTCTCAAGAGACAGCACCCAGCAAGATAATGCAACAAACATCTCCAGCGAGACTCATGATGACAAACATTCCAAGACCCTGAGGAAAACAGATGTATTTTGTTCCTCTGCTTGCACAGATGCCTCACAGGACAGTGTGAGAACATGGACACGGGAACCCCGTGAAGCTCGGGCCAATGGAGCTGATCTTTTACATGGTGCCAGGGTGCTGGTCTACCAATCTTCCACACCAGTGCTTGGTTGCATGTGGGCAGGGAGATGACCATGTGATCTGGTAGATGCAGGAGGCTAAAGGATAATGATTTCTTTGCTGCACCGACCTTCCACGCGAGTGCTTGGTTGCACATGGGCAGGAAGATGATTCTGCTTTCTGGTAAAAGCAGGCTAAAGGGTAATGGCTTTGCTGGAGGAGCAGTGAACAAGATGGTGTCTGGATCCTGCACAGGGAGCGGGTCAGTTACTCTTCTTGTTTCTGTGACTCATGTGCCTGATGAGAGCAACTTAAGGAAGAAAGGGTTTGTTTTGGTTGACCGAGGGTACCGTCCATCATGACATGGTGTCGTGGTGGTGAGGGAATGAGAAGGCGTAACACTTCGCTCCCAGAGTCAGGAAGTAAAGAGAGATGGGTGCTGACTCTATGCTTGCTCAGATGGAGAATGGGTCGACCCACGTTTAGGATTGGTCTTTGCTTCTCGATTAACCCAATCTAAAACCTGAACTCTGAAATCTTCCTCTCAAGAGGTTTGTTTCCTAGTTGATTCTAGATGTTGTTAGGTGCAGAATCAGTGTTCGCATCACAGAAGAGAGCCAGGGCAGGTGGTGGGGGTGGGGTGAAGGGTAGGGTGAGGGAGGAATAGGAAAAGGTACAGAGGAATCTCTCCAACTGCCCTTTTTGAGCTATTCCCCAGAACTGTAATCGCAGCCTTTAGCTGTCAACCATTGCCTCTATTCACCACCACTATTCTGCTACAGGAGTGAGTTGGGCCTCAGATTCCTCCATTTGCAGCTTCTGCCCCCTAGTGAATTTTTGTACCATCGTCATTTCCTGCTCTGGGTTTTCATCTACCTGAAATACGTCTGGTGTCTGTATCTTAAATTATTTTAGACGCAGTAACTACAGCCATGGCAACTGCTCCGTGCAGTTTGACAACTTCCGTCCTCTCCAGACCGGCTTTCAAGTGAGACTTGATAAATTAAATCAGGGTCATTTGCAGAGGGTTGGATGAGGAGCAACTATTTAAATGCGTGTCTCAGTGTCACTAGAGCAGAGTTCTAGCCTGCTTTTCTTGCCTCCTCATGTTCTGTTTTCTAGATAAAAGAATTATTTTATCTGTTATTCCCACCCAAGTCACCACACACCAACACCCAGAATATTACGTGAAAGGGTTATTCCATAAGTCAGTGGTGTGCAGTCAGAGGCCTCAGAAGGCCCCCTCTTGATTGCTTTTCTGCGTATTTTGTTTTTCTGCTTATTTTCTTTCTGACAGCTTTAAAGGGCCTTTTAAAATTGCCAGGAGAGCAGCTCCATATTTTATCATTCCACCTGCATAGCGTTTTAGACAATTTATATTCCTGAAAGCATAATACTACATAACATTTAGCATTTAATTTATGGCTCCTGCCACATCTGGTATAAAACTCTTTCTGAAGCAATAAATCAACCCCTCCATGTCAAATTGCCATTCATTCTTTGACCTCCTCCATAATTTATGGTTCGTAAGAGCAAAATGGGAGAAGCCACTTAAATCAAGTGGATTTTAATTAACAATCTTAGAGAATTCACAAGAATATTTGCAATTTATTCCTGACGGGAAAGGACTTTGTTGAGAGAGAGAGAAAGACTCATTTGCTTGGGCATTAAGTCTACTCCGGATGCTTGGGGATCATAATATAAAGATTTTCCCCTCTACTTTGAGTTAAAACCCCAAGCAATCCTGATAGGCAAAGCTGTCAAGACTCTTAGGACAAAAATCCATTTTCTTGAAGAGATTTTTACGAGGAGAGAGTCAGAGAGGACATGGGACCATCTCCTGCTCAGTGTAGCCTTTAACAGATTTGCCTGGCTGCTGACACGGAGCCTTTCATGTCAAACAATTTTATTTCTAAGCTTTTCACAGTGTGTCCTAAGTAGCTTCTATTACCATTGTCCTGTCCGTTGCCTTGGCAACAGAACTGGTCAATTTAGGCACCATTTAAGAGCTGTGGAAAAAGCAACCACCAGCAGCATGGTGGGCAAAATTACAGAGAACAAGTCCCATATGATCCTTGCTGGGTGAGATGTGTTGTCTTCCAGGGCCCATTTTATTTCAATTAAAATTGAAGAGCTCTTTTTAAAACAAGGCCCTAGATTAAGCAGAGGCCAGGGCAAGCTGCTATATAGCCATCACAGCTGCATTCCTTAATGTTGTCTCTTTAACCCGAATGGATTACTTGTGAGTTTTTTTTTCCTTCAAATAAACAAGGAGGGAAAATGCAAGGCAATGTGGGAGCCTGGTATGTATCCATCCGTAAACTCTGGTTGAAGAGACACAAGTTTCTTCACATCAGAAGCTTTGTTTAAGGGGCCCAGGAAAGAATCCCCTGCAGTTTTTTTGAGATGAGGTTTAATGGGTTACCTTAGTTTGGGATTGAACTCACTGTGTAGCTGACCTTGAATTCACAGTACTTCTCCAGCCTCAGGTTCCCAAAGACTAGGTTCACAGGTCAGCACTGCTGTATTCAACTGAAAATAAACTTTGATTTCAGATGTCACTTGGGATTTCATTTGCCATTCACCTCCTTTAATTTGTGTAGTCAATGGTCATTATCGTTTCCAATAACATTGCATGGATCATTTTGAACATAGAACCAGCTAGAAGTAAGATTTTTTAACCAGGTCTGGTGGTATATACTAGTAATCCTGGCACTTACGAGGGGAGCTGAGGCAGACCCAAAAGTTTGAGGCCAGCATTGACCACAAAGCAAGATTTTGCATTAAAGACAATATAAAAAACCACACAAACTAAAGAGAAAAAAATCACAAAAGAGACAGAAAATGTAGAATTTTCTGACTTGAGCTTCATATTAGCAGTTGGCTTTGCAATTGTAATTACATTAATAGCTTTGAATATGTTTGTTTATTTTATTTTATGTGTGGATTCCTGAGGGTAAATATATGCACTGTGTGAATGCAAGAGCCTATGGCGTCCAGAAGAAACACAGGATCCCCTGTAACTGGAGTTATCGATGGGGATTAGCTATAATGAGGGTACTGGGAACTGAACCTGGGACCTCTGCAAGTGCTCCTGTCCTTCACACATGACTTTAAACATTGTTTTAACTTTGATTATGTGTGTGTGTATGTGATTGTATGTGGATATGCACACATGCGTGTAGATGAACTCCTCTGGAGTTAATGCTGCAGATGGCAGTGATGGAGGTGCTGGGAACCTAACTCAGGTGTTCTGCAAGAGGAATCCGTAGAGTGCTTCTCCAGACTCTCACAGCTTTTCTGCATGTGCAGAACAGGACAGAAAATAGCTTATGAGTACAGGTATTCTTTTCTCCTTGTACTAGATAATTAAAAAAAAATTCCTAGATAATTAAAAAAATTTGCTTGTCCTCCAAGAAGAAAATGAGAAGACTGATTATTCCCGCAGGGACTTGAGGGCAGCTTTTAATGTGATTTTTCCCTGTAAGGAATCTCTTACACAGAATCTCTTTAAGAAATGTAGAGAAGAATTCTTGCTAACACTGCCATGGTGAACAACTGGGGTATCCCAGGGACTGCAAAGCAACCTCAGTTCAGAACTGAAATTCTTCACAGAAATGGATATTTGCTTTGTGATGTATTTTAAGTAGGATTCACAGCCCAATAGGTTGCTAAACTCAATGGCAAAGTTTGTTATTATGTTAGTGTTCTATCATTGTATCCCTGAAGATGGACAATTGTATGTTCCCCAATGCAACCCAGGAACTGCCCCGAGAAAACAAACCCTTCACTTTATTTGACTCTTATTAAGGATGTCTTTCCTCTTTTGGTTGGGCTTCTCTTTTTTATTTTCTGGGATCAAAGCACAGAAATTTGCATCTCTGTGCTTTTTTGGAGAATGCTCACTTTGTGAGTAAACACAAGTGATCGGGCAGGGGTCACATAAAGCCCTGGTAACATATTACCAAGTCCAGAGAGAGACTATGGATCTTCTGTGATCCATGAGGAGCCAGCTCAAGTCACACTTCCTTTGAGAGTGTCACTGGATCATCAAGAGCATCTCCATCAAGATGTCTATGGTGAAATGACAAAAATACTAATTAATGCTGGCTTTAAGGGGAGCAGAAAGGCCCACTAGCTGTAGCTGTTTTCCCATGAGGTGCAGGAAAACAATTAGATGCACAGACTGACATTTCACCTCTGGTTTTCACATAATGCATACTGGGGTGACTGACAGGTTGGAGCTCCATACAAATGACAGACTGACAGCAGATAAAGACAGATTCTAGCCCTCCTTCTCACTGTAGTGACTATTTCAGAGAACATATCAGCTTGTGTCTGCAGTCCATTAAGTCCTTTGACAGTCCCACATCTGCAGAATTGTTTTGGGAATTGGCTTTGTCAGATGAGGGCTCTTTGGCTTGGAGGGAGGGTATAGGAGATCTTGGGGACTCTGTACAATCTAGAAAAATCCATTTTTCATTGATAACAGGGACTCAGATGATGGAAAAATTCTTTCAAATGGCACACAGTCAAAAGCTTTCTTCACGATTTTGAATTCTTTTAGAATCCTCCCCAGTGCCTTGCCTCTTAGTTTCTGGAACTCTGAATTTGATTTGCAGAATAACCTTTAGGAAATGATGTTTCTTCAGATCCTCTTTTCTTTCCTGTGGTACGGGAGCCTCTTCCTATCTCCCAGCTCCTCTTCCCTATGGTACCTGGGGAAGGGGTCTCTCTGTCTCTCAGTTCCTCTTCTCTGTGGTATGGGGGAGTCCCTCTATCTCTAGCTCTTCTTCCCTGTGGCACAGGGGAGTCCTTCTATCTTCAAGCTCCTTCTCCCCTGGGAATGATACCTTTGAGAAACATGTTGGTTCTCATTGAGAAAAGTGTTATGAAGCAACATAGAATTATCCTAGATTCTGCATTGCCCACAAGTTGGATGTTTGTGCTCTGCCTGAGTCCACACACAGTCTAAGTGTTTCTGTGGGTATTGTTGGCAACAACAATCAGGAGGGAGAATTGTTTAAATGTCTATGCTACCAGTATTCACTGTGGTTCTGTAAATATTTTTGCTCCACTAAAACAAGGGTCTTCAACCTTCCCTGAGGTGGACATGTAGGGGTTGCTGAGGTATTATAGTATATTTGCTAGTACTAGTCTCCTCGCCTAGCACAAGTTTTGAAAAGTGAAAATGTCACAGATATCACAAAATCACTTCCAGTTAGGGGATTGCTAACTTGTTCTCTGACCCTCTCTTTTTCCTTCAGAATAGGGGCCTTGTCCGAGACTTGGATGAGGCTGGTCTACTTGAGGTCTGTGCGACAGTTAGTCTTAATTGTCACTTTCATTGGACTTAGAACATCTCTGGCTCTAGCTCTGACAGCTTTTCTAGAGAGGATTAACTGAGGTAGAAGACCAGCCCTTCACATAAACTGCATCTTCCTAAGGGCAGTACAGATGGGAAGAGGTGCTAGGAAAAACACCGCATGCGCTTGTCTTCGCTGGTGTTACCAATATCAGACCTAAGCTCCTTTACCTCCAATGCAGATCAAACGCCAATACTTTCCTGGAATCAGCCAGCCTTTTAGCACCAAGTTGGCACTGCTGGTGTCCAGCTTCCTGGACTGAGCATCTGCCAGGTTCTCATCCCCAACATGCAGATACACATTGCTGGTACCCATCCCCAGTCACAAAGGCCGGTCCAATGAATCCTCATTATTTTGGTTGTGATCATTTAGAGAATTATGCCTAACACAGCTTCCCCAAAGCAAAATGATGCCATTTTCATATTCAAGTTCAACTGATGACTTCATACTCCCCAGCACTCTACTGCTCTTGCCTTTCACAGAGATCAAATAGTGATTCTGGCTCTTCTGTCTTGAGGATATCTTAAATGATGACTAAGACAACTATTTGGTTTACTTGAAGTCTCTGCATTGACAAGTAACCAACAACCTCACTGTAAGTAAGGCACACAGGCTTCTCCATTAGACCATGTTATATGTCTTCACAGAAAAGCTTCTGCTGACAATGGCTGCTCATTGGCTACTCATCAGTTCTTCTCATGCTCTGAGTATGGTATTTAGTGGACTCTGTGTTGGGCAGGTATAGTCTATAAACATTACGGCATCAATGTAATGAAATAATAAAACAACCTGGAAGACCATGTCTTAAACAAATGGGAGATGAAGAACTGTTCCTATCACAGGAGGCCTGTGATAAACACAGGGCTATTCAAGCATGGGTTAAGCCTTCTGCTTGCTGACTAAATTTTTTGAAGATTGATTTTTATTTATGAACATATGTACATATGCCTGTCTGTGAGCGTGTATATACATGTGTGTGTAGGTGCCCTCAGAGGCCAGTGATGTCCTGGAGATGGAGTCACAGGCAACTGTGAATTATTCTACATGCTTACTGGGTCCTGAACTTCAGTTCTCTGAAAGAGTTCTTAACTGCTGATTGATTTCTCTAGCTCTTGTAGTTTTTTTTTTGAAAAGCATTGTACAGTGTTATTGGAAAAACCTTAAAGTATTTAGGAACTAAAGGATCAATGTTTGTAAGAATTGAAAATTATCAAACAAAATGTTGCTATTACAAACCTATTCACAGGACACTTTTTTTGTATGTGATTTATATGCTATCTTATATAATCAGAATTTTACTAACATCTTCATGCTTCCAAAAACTAACATAAAATTAACAGCTCCAAACAATCCCTTAACAGCCCGATAAGTATCCAAACATTCATGTATTTAGATTTGTACTAATGAATCAATGAGATAATTAGTTCATTTGAATCCATTTTTGCATATTCATCCAATGTGCCTGAGAATAGGCCTGTTTGGTAAGGAAGCAGGCTGCACAGTGTGTAGGCAGAGCCTAAGGTCTCAGCTATTAGGGGTACTTATAGAAAGGGGGGTAAGCTTCAAATGGGCACCTTCTCTTCATCTTTCAGATGCTATAAGGAAGGTGAGGGTCATGGCTGGAGGAGAGTTAAGACTAAGGCCTTGAAAGACAGAACTCTTTACCTTTAACCAGCACCAGAATCTGTTTGAAGTTAGATGGAATTGGTTTAAGATTCATGACCTAATAAATGCACCCCACAGCAATGTACTCACTACTGGCATTATACAAAACAATATAGACATAAGCTATACTGTTGTGTGGACAAGGTCAACTCATGTTTTGTCTCCTGATATTATGCACGTATACATCACAAACACAAAAGATGATTTTGTTTTCCTAGCATTGTTATCTTCAGACGATTGTTCAACCTCTGTATCACACTGTTTGAATCATTATCTTTTAAATCATGCTATGAAATTTGAGTCTTGGTGGCTGACAATTATATGTCTGGCCAAATGTACATGTTCCCATACATAGCATGCATTTTTTGGTCAGGGCTCATGCTTGTTGTTTCTTGGTGGCCAGCATATTATTCTAGTCTCTCCCCACCATTCTGTAGCCTTGGCCAGGTGATGATACTGCTGATAATGTGAATAAAATGGTCGGGTTTTGTTGGCATTGCTGGGGGTGACTCTGAAGGCTCATCCTCCAAACTGGTAGCTAGATGTTTACTTTTCACTGGTCATAATATTGACCTTACAGCTCAGCTTGTATGCTCAGAGTTATTTAGACTTCAGTTCTCAAGAAGTAAGTAGCAGTATCTATACCTGTTTTTCTAAATTTTATCCCAGGCACAATGAGTTACTGATTCTATTATTCTCAGCAATCTGCTTTAGGAGTCCTCTAAACATACTGTCACACTAGTTACCTAAAAATAACAACAACAACAACAACAACAACAACAACAATAAAGGATGAATTGATGCATAGCACCTTCATGGTTATGTGTTGCAAGGAGTCAGTTGTTTGTTCCTGGCTGCTTGTTCATTTCCCAGCAGCCTGGTAGCTCAGACCCCCATAATAATCACACAGAAACTATATTATTTAATTCACTGCTTGGCCCATTAGCTCTAGCTTCTTATTGGCTAACTTTTACATCTTAATTTAACCCATTTCTATTAATCTATGTATCACCATGTGGCTGTGGCTTACCAGCTAAAGTTCCAGTGTCTATCTCTGGAGGAACTCCATGACTTCTCTCTGACTCTGCCTTCTTTCTCCCAGCATTCAGTTTAGTTTTCCCCACCTAGCTCTGTTCCCCTATAGCTTCGCTATAGGCCCAAAGCAGTTCCTTTATTTATCAATGGTAATACAGAGGGAAATTCCACATCACCTCCTTTTTATGTTTAAATAAAAGGAAGGTTTTAACTTTAACATATTAACATTACATATAACAAAACAGGTACCAAGTAAGAATTACAGTTACAATATTTATATCTTCTTTCTCTTTTATAATAACTAAGGAAAACTATAACTATAAATTATTCAACTCCATCAAAGACTCCACAAGGATATAATATTACCTAAGTAAACAGGAAGTGCATTATAAGCAACTTCCAAAACTCTAGAATTGACAGAGACATCTCATTGCTTGGAAAGTCACCCAAAGTTCTTCTGTACCATTGGGGCACCTGTCATCAACCTAGGCCTGTAGTATCCATGAAGCAGGGAATTTCAAATACAGTTCCACCTATATTGGCAGTTTATCAGTCACTTTCTTTTGTGTCCTGAATGTATCTGGCAGACTCTTTCATGAAACAGGAACCCCAAAGGCCCTTTCTCACCTTTAGGAAAGTTCAGCAGTCATTTCTCTGTGGATCCTGCATGTCCAGTTAAACAGTCCTGGCAAGAGCAGTTTTTTACCCAACTGGCTAGCCAACCATGAGGAGCCTCTTCAATGTCCATTTCCCTTGAAGTAGATTGGTGCTGCCAGGAGCAAATGTGTCTCATTGTCATGAAAAGTCCAAAGTTCTTAAAACATTTCAAATGGCATATTCTATAGTCTTTGAAAGGTTTGAAGAATCTCTATCTATTTAAAATACATCTCTGTACATCTGGAAAATGTAACTAACATACCTACAAGCTTTACTATTATAGATGATTATCTATTAACCTGTATATCTTAATTATACATTACATTTTTAAATGAGCTGCACAAATACAATACCTTAATCAAGAGCAGAAATATACATATAAAAATTGACCTTAAATTTTTATCAATAAACAAGATCCATACCAATGCAAATCTCCATAGCATATCCCCCTTTAAATGTAAAGAAACATTTACAAACAGTATGGAATATGGGCATAGTTATCTCCAAACTGCTTCTTTCTGTTTAATGGGTGAAGTAAATTTTTGAGGGGTGTTCAAAGTGACATCTCAGGGCTCTTGGTCCATCAAACCACATTAGCCTGGAATTAATTCATAGGTTCTCATCTTCTGTGGAAACAAAAGAAGAACCTCTTTTCCAAAGCAACATATCCTTGGACTCAAATTTTGAAATTGAGATACCTTTAAAACATAAATGTTGGTTTAGCTTTGCAACCTATACAATGAAATGTCTCTCTGTACAGTCAAAAAGTTCAAAGACAACACAATAATATATATAATCCAGATGCCTGTGAATTTTCAATCTTTATATGGCTTATTATTTCTTTTTTTAATTTTAAAGTGATGTTTATTTTTTGCTATGTTTAAAAATAAGCTTATTTTTCTTTACTTCTTTTAATCTATGACTGTCTGTACTGTGTCTCTTTAAAGTCTTTACCTTTTTAAAAAACTTTTTACTTCTTTTTTATTAACTGTTTATATTCTTTTTCTTCTCTCTCCCAAGCCTACATACATTTACCCAACACTATGACCCCTTTAGAGGTCTTTTATGTCTGAATCTGTCCTATTGTGTATATGTAATTTTTTTACTGTCTTGAAGAGCTTTTAAAATGGTAAGTAGCTTGATTGTAGCAGCTCTGGATGCTGGTTTTGCTCTCTCCACTTTAAGAATGGTGATGTACCATTACTGCCAGCACTCAAACCACCAGGTAGGAGCCAGGCTCAGCACTTTAACTCTGAGAATGAGCATTCAATACATAAACCTTTTCTATCTGAAAAATAGCTAGATATATCATGCAGAGTATTGCGTGGCCGAGAAATATCTCTGTGCATGGCAACAGGAATCCACTATACTTTCCTGCCTATGCATTCCTAGCAGTCCTGATCCTGCTGCCTGCCCAGGCAGGGGATGCTGAACTGCAGGCATGGTCTCAGATACTTTCCCAAGTAAGCATAAAAGCACCCGGGCCCACAAACCCCATTAAAGTGCTCTATAACTGGACCTCCAGAAAGAGTCAGAGTTCATGCCATCAGCAAGGCCCAGGAAGTCATCATTTCAAAACCAGGTTGGCTTTTTTTTCCTTCTTCTGCTACTGCTGAATCAGGAAAACCTCTCTTAAAGGGGCAGCAGTGTGCCGAAAGCAAGCAAAGCCTATTCAGGAAAATAATGCAACTAAAGTTTGTTTTCTAGAAAAGTCTAGAGTTCCTTTTGAAGTCATCTCAGGTTTTTACATGGACTTAGTCCACCACAATGGTGTGCCAATTTGTAGTATGGAGGTGTCTTATTCGTCCGGGATGGGGAGGGGAGGTGGTGGCGACATTCCTGTCCTTATCATCTTTGTATCATTAAGCCTCACATGAATCTAGCACAGGGCTGACTGGATCTCTCTGAGCTTACAAATCAGGAAGTCATGTCAGGGTCATGTTATTGTTCCTGAGTGTTGAGAAGTCTGTCCAAGAGGCCTGGAATAGTAAGGGGCTCCAGAATGAATCATCTCAATTTATTTTAGGTGTCTGGTTTTCACTGAGTGATTTTACAATCCAGCTCATCTAGCTGGGGAGAATTCTGGCCAGTGGGGCTGTGATGAATCAGACTTAGGAACCTGATAATAAGAAAAAGGAACTTGGTGAAAGCAAACTTTTAATTTAGGAACACTGTCAGCTTCACAGCTAGATCATACTTGTTGATACTGAACCTGTTTAAAGCTAACAAAGAGAGTGGGCCCCACTTAAAGGCTACAGGATTGAGTTTTGCTATGATAATCTATTGATTATTAATTCATTCATAGACATAGAAAGGTAGTTATGCAGAAGTGTAGAACCTCATTTGAATTATAAAAGTACCTTTCTCCCCAAATATTAGTTGTTGAAGGGAGAAACATCTATTCTTTTTAAAACTAGTTTCTCCTTTCTTCCTTCCTTCTAGACATGTTTACTGTGGTAAAAAAAATTGCCTTTGCTGTAACAGAAAGCCTACAATTTATGTGTATTTTGCCCACTCACTCTCATTTTGTGATGCTTTTGATGATTAGGAAGAACCCTACCTTTCCTTACCATGTGTGTGTTCATGACCACGAAAGAAGAACTACATAGCCTCATTTTATAAAAACATTGCTGAGGTTATGACTCTCAGACATTCTAGAAGACAATTCATAAGAATCTCCAGGTGTTGTGCTGAGAAATTAGGAACATGTGCAATGTGTGGCAAGCTTCTTTGGGAAGAGATCTCAGAGGAGGAGGAGCTCTGATGCTGATCACCCTCCTCAGGGTGTCTCAGCCTTCCAGATTTCTCATCACACACCCTGAACACTCACTCAACTTCCTTTCTGCTTCAGCAGAGTTGCTTTTGGTTTTCAGAGTACAGCTATGTAAATTAGGAAGCTTGCTGACAGAATTTATACAAAAAAATCTTAGTGAACTTGGATTTCACTCCTTTTATTGAGCAGAAAAGGAAATTGATTCCTCAAGAAGTTAAAGGCTCTTCTTGCTCTGCCTTTCCCATTCAGATGTGCTGGATTTTGCTTTCAGAGAACACTTGGGCAGAGCTTAGTCAAGATCAGCCTGTGCTCTTTCAAGGATGCCATCACCTTTCTGATTGGCCAGTGGTTGCTCACCCCCTGCCCAAAGATAGCCTGATATTTAGACTTCATTATCAACTTAAGTACATTTAAAGTCCCCAGACCCCTAGTAGACACACTTCTGCGGCAAGTTTATGCAAGTGTTCCCAGAGAGGTGTAACTGGAAAGACACATCTGAAGTGAGTGGGACCGTTTCATGGGTGGAAGGCCCAGATTTAAAGAAAGAGGTCAAAAGAGATAGCCAAGTGAGCTCCAGAATGTATTTTTCTTTGCCTTCCTAATCTGATCATCTGTGACACCCAGTCTTATGCTCCTATTGCTGTGCCTTCTCCATCCTGGTGAACTGTACTCTTTCACAGTGAAATAAAAATAAATTATTAATCTTCAGGTATGTTGTCATAGCAATGGGAATAGTTAGACATATAGACAATTACATTTTTCAAGGGTCAAATTCCAGGGACCGTATTTTTGGGAGGCGGAGAGATGGTTCTGATGGCAAGAACATCAGATTCGGGGATGGAGTGACTGATAGTTCTTTCAGAAAACGTATTTTGAAGGAGAGGATATTTGGTAGCCTCAAAATCCATCAGACAGTTTCTTATTACCCATAATTTGATGTCTTTTTGGGTTCTGACTTGAACAGCTTTCTTCCAATTAACCAATTAAAGTAATATATATTCCAAATGTTAGAGAAATGTGACATTTGTATTTTTGAGTCTGGTTAATTTTATTAACATAATAATCTCCAGTTCCATTTTCCTAAATATGACCTAATTTCATTCTTATTTATAACTGAATAAACTCTACTGTGTGTATATGCCACAATCTTTTATCCATTCTTCTGATGATAAGCATTAGGTTGGTTTCATCCTGACTATTGTGAGTTGTATTATAACCAATATGGATGTTCATTTAGGCATCAGTGGTATAACCATCATTTCTGCAGGGTAACACTAATATCATACATGTCCAGGAGACACACTGTAGGTGCTCTTCATATCACAAAGCATTCTGAAAAGGACAAATTAAGCTTGAGAAAGAAGAAGCTACTGTTATTCTTGATACTTGAGAAGGCTCCTCTTCAGTGTTCAGAATGTTCCAGTATAGACTTTAAAGTGTGTCCCATCATATAGAAGAGTCTGTTCTAAAATCTTTCAAAAGGTGATTTCACATATACCCACTTGTGCTTCAAACTGATGCAGATTTTAGTAACTGACTGAAAGGTTTTCATCTCTTCCAAGTAACTCATTTCAGTTCTGTAGTGATTGCCTTATGGTTAAGAAGTAACACAGAGAATTTGCTTGCTCTGAGGCTGGAAAAGGCAACTTATCCAGGTTAACCCTAAGTACAAACTTATTGATGACATTTCTCTTCTTTGTATGTGTTTGTTTTTGTCAATTTCCCTTCAAAGATATATTTCTTTTATATTCAAGAAAAGTTGTCAAAAACGAAAAATAAGAAAAGACAGTGCTGTTAGTGTTGTGATTTGAACGAAAAACGTTCCCCATACATGCATGTATTTGAACAGTTGTTGCTGATGATTGGTGAGGCTCTGGAGGAAGTTCACCCTTGTTGGAGGAAGTATGTCTGTGGGGGTGGGCTCTAAAGTTTTATAGCTTGGCTCCACTTCTTGTTTTCCTTTTCTCAACTACTTGGTTGTGGATGAAAAGATCACTCTACTTTCTGACTACCAGGCTGGCCCTCAGGCTTCTGCTTCTAAGCCTTCCCTCCCATGATGGATTGTATTCACTTTGAAACTGTAAGCCAAAATAAATCCTTTTCTCCTCTAAATTGCTTTTTGTTGGGGTAGTCTATCACAGCAACAGAAAAACAATGAATGCAATCAATTTTTAACTTGGGAGAATAATGGCAATAAAACTGAAAAGTGAAATATCCAATTGTTTATAGTGCTCTGTCTGGGATGTGTAGTATTATATTCCTCCCTCCTGCCAATTTTCAACAATTAACAATTTGCAACAATTTGATGAACAATAGAAATTTAGAGATAAAACGCTGTCTTATTCAACTATAATTATCTGGAATAACGCAATTGTGTGTTTGTGTGTGTGCGTGTGTGTGTGTTGGGGTGTGTGTGACATGAAAGGGGAATCTAGTCTGTTTTGTAATGGTAGAGGGCAATGTGTTGAGTATGGTCAGATTACATAATATAATTGAATGAAAATGCCATTGGGTAAGATTTGTGACAAAAGGAAAGGTAAAGAAGGTTTATCTGGGCACACGGTTTCAAGGGATAACACTGTGACATGGTGTGAAATCAAGGTGGCTGTATTGCGAGACAGTGTGATTCTGGCCACAGCATCCAATCAGGCAGAGAAGAGGTATGGATTTTGGTTCTCAGTTTGTTTTCTTCTCTTCCTTCAGTCTGGGATCCCAGCCCATGGGAGGATATCATGACATCTAGAGTATGCCTTCCCTCTTCAGCTAAACCTGTCTGAGAACAACTCCATAGACATAAGTCCTTTGTAATTTTAAGCAATCAAAAATAAATAACTGTTCACTACTCCTAACCTGATTAGCATCTTTGTTCAGTGATGCCTGTCACTGTAGAGTCTTGTTTTCCTCTTTGTATGTGTGACCGGCTGGGGCTTGGGGCTGTCTGCTGCTACACAGAATGATGAGAGAAAATCATAGTGTATAGCCTGCCTAGAAAGATTTTAAGTATGCTTTCTTCCAACTCATGGTGCTTTTGCTCCTTTATGAAGAAGCCAGGTCCTTCAGTTGGGGACTGTTTCTGTTTCATGCTCTTTCTCAGATTCACCACTGCACTGGGGAGAAACCACCATTTCCCACTGCACTCAATACTGCAGAGTATGCCACAAAATTTAACACATTCCATTCTATTTCTGCCTAGAGCTTTCTAATCCACAGCTCTCAATGTGTGGAGATGAAGAGATACTCTTCTATTCAGCAACACAACTGTCTGTGGGCACTGGCAGGTATGTCTCTTCTGGATGGGCGGTCACAGACTTCTGTTTCTTCTATTTCTATGTTAATGGCCAGACTAAGTCCTCTCAGAATCATATATGGGTAATAAGATTTCATCTCCAACACTCTGAATAGAGAGTTTCCAGTCTCAATGGGGGCAATCCATACGTTTCAAAATGTGTATTTTCCTCATTATTCCTCAGACAGTCCAACCTCTCCACGAAGCCAACCTTCTCTTTCTCTGGTGAAGATAGAAAACCACCAGGGTCCAGTGTCAGTGACAGATAAAATGGAGGTCACTGTTTTCTGACATTCGCTGCCAACATCACCTGAGAAGTGACTTCATCTAAGATCATGGTGGGTACCCTCTTGCTAAATAAGAAAGGATGGATGAAATCAGTCCACTTGACATGTACTATGACACATATGTATTTTCTTCCTGAAAGTCAGTGGTATGCTCAGCCCTAATTTTAGAGGTAGAACTTTCAATGAATCGTACATTTTATCCGTAAAGTTATTTCTTTAGATCTGCATTTATTTGCTCATTTTTACCTCTAATCTAAATACTTCACCCATTTTCAAATCTACTATTGGACTTTGCCCACACAATGAATTTACATTTGATGTCCAGAGAGATGAGCTAAGTCCATGGTAAAATCGTCTGCTTGTTATGTGGCCTTGAAGCAAAGGCCTTTGTTTTTAGTTATACAGAACTATAAATTCACTGTAGTCACCTTTCTTCATGAGCTCATGAATGAACCTGCTGAAGTCTGTAAAATTTATCAAGGCAGAGGAATCTGCAACTTAAGAGGAATTAGAGACAGAGTGAGTGAACACAGCCCCCTACTCCGCTCATGGGTACTTTCTTTGTGTTTAGCATTGTGTGTGTGTGTGTGTGTGTGTGTGTGTGTGTGTGTGTGTGTGTGTGTGTGTGTTTGTGTGTATCTCTCTCTCTCTCTCTCTCTCTCTCTCTCTCTCTCTCTCTCTCTCTGTGTATTCATTAGGGTAAGAGGTGCAGGTGCATCTGTGAGCATGGAGGCTGAGAACCACCTCAAATGTCCTTGTTCAGGTGATGAGATGATATTGACTATTCACATTATTGTTGTTGTTGTAGACAAGTTCTCTCACTGCCTTGAAGCTTGCCAAGCAGACTTCTCTGTCTCACTAGTGAGCCCCAGGCATGTGTTTGTTTCTACCTCCCTAGCACTGGCATTATAGATGTGCATTGCTTTGCCTGACTTTAGTTTTCAAATGGGTGCTGGGGTTTGAACTCAGATTTTCATTTTTGCAAGGATAACACTTGACTAAGGCATCTCTTTAGCCCCATGCTTGATATTTTCTGGACATCAGTATCTTCCAAAAGTAAAGCATCAGCACTGGAAGTGCTCTAGGTGTATTTTAGCTGTGTGTTGAGTTGCAGACTCCTATCATAAATACAGGCAGATGTCAGGTGAGTCCACAAAGCACATACAACAATGTGTTGTTGCTATATTACCCTGAATCTGAGGTTCTAGAAACAAACTGATATTGAGGAGCCTATAAAAGCATCCAAGGAGGTGAGCAGTCCTTTGCTGGTTTCCTTAATCCAAACTGGACAATCTGCCCAGAGTACTCAAGTTTAAAGCAGATGCTAGGGAGCTCTATCAGATCTGTGCTCCTCTCAAAAGAGCAAGGAAGAATTTGCTCCGATGGTTTAGATAATTGCTTCCACTTTCAGCTTCTCATTTCCAGAGTAAGATCCATAAAACAACAAGATGTTCACTTCTTCTTTAAAAGAGAAATTACAAATCTTAGAAATATTGAACCCCAGCAAATCTAAACAAGTTTTAAAAGGAAATACAATGACCATGGCTGTGAAGTCTGCTACCATAAAGAGATTTTCCCCCTTATTTCTTGAAGAATTGAGCATTTTAAATTTTACATAACAGCTTTATTGACAAACAACTCACATACCATTCAATTAATCCATTAAAATAAACCACTCAATAGCTGTTAGTGTGTTTTGTATATAAAGAGTTGGATAACAATTTGCTACAACAAATTTTGAAAAATTGCACATCCTCAAAGAATACTTCTGTCTCTCAGCAGTGGGTCCCCATCTCCACCCATCCCTTTCTTCTCTCCCAGGGCTCCAAAGGCAGCACAAATTTGTCTTATGTTTCTTAGTGTTTACTTCTGGGTAGTTCTTGTAAGTGTACTAAAAAATACAAATTCTTTTATGACTGGCTATTTTGACACAGTACAATGTTTCCAAAGTTCACTTATGGTGTGTGACATAACTCCTAATTAATCACCATTGATGTTTATATCAATTTTTTATTCTAAGTCATGTTTAACCTAACAGAAACAACCCTGTTTATTTTATCTTTCAAGTTTCTTATAACTATTTAACACAGTTTTCTTTAATTGAAAATAGATTTTTTTCTCACATAATACATCCGGACTATGATTTGCTCTCCTCTATTCCTTCCTGTTCCTCTCCACCTCACCAACCACCCAAAGCTACCCTGTTTCTGTTTCTCATTCTAGAACAAACAAGTATTAAGGACTAATATAATATAATATAATATGATAACTTAAAAACCAACACATCAGAATGGGGCAAAACACATAGAAAGAAAAAAGCCCAAGATGAGGCACAAGTGACAGACACAGATGCAGAGAACCACTAGTTTACACACTCAGGAATCTTGTAAAAACTCGGGAATCTTCCGGAAGATTTATTACATATGTAAAGGGCCTGTAGGGTAAAAAGAGAAAACAAATAAAATAAAATGAAAGAAAAGAAATGAAAAATAAAATAGAATTAAAATATACAGGTAAAAGCCCTGACATGACATTTTGAGACAAGGGCCCTCCAAATGTGCCTTTGAGTGTGTTTTTGGGTGGCCACCTACTATTGGACATGCAGCCTACCCTTAAAAGTGGCTTGTTTCCTCAATGAGACTCCCTTGAGAAAAGCAATCTCTTATTTGCAAGTGGTTATCAATTAGAGATAACTTTTGGGTTAGGGATGGGGACGTGTGTCTGCTTCTCTCAGGTCTAGAACCCCATCTGGTGCTGACCTGCATGAGCCCTGTGTGTGCAAGCTGCCTCCCTGTGAGTTCACATACATTTCCAACTTGTTGGTTTAGAGGGCCTTGTTTTCTTGGTGCTCTTCATCCCCTCTTGTTTATACTCTTTCCTCTTTCTTTACCACAGGTGGCCTAGTTTGACAGAGATCTCCTACTTAGGGCTGAATATTCCAAGGTCTCCCATGTTCTTCATAATATCTGGTTGTGGAGGGGGAGTCTCTGTAGTTGTTCCCATTCATGACAAGAGGAAAGCTTCCCTGATAATGGCTGAACAAGGCACTCATCTACGAGTAAAGCAGAATGTCTCCAGGAATAATTTTATTGCTATATGTTTTGTTTTTGCTTTATTTATTTATTTGTTTAGAACAGTAGTATTTGGTTTTTCTCTAGATTCCTGGGCTATGCAGTCTCTGATTATTGGTAACCCAAGCAGTGTTGGTATGGGTTCTGTCTCATAGAGTGGGCCTTAAGTCAAATAAGATATTGGTTGGTTACTTCCATAAACTTTGTGCCACCTTTGCAATAGTGTATCTTGAAGACAGGATGCCATTGTAGATCAAAGGGTTTGTGGCTGGATTGGTGTTCACATTTCTACTTTGGTAGAGTACAGAGTACCTTTCTGTACCAAGACACTAGAATGTAGAGATGAGGCTCTCTGTTGGCACTAGCTTGACTTCTCCATGTTAATTAGTTGTATAGTTGTCTCCAGCAATGGAGCTTTGCTGTCAGTAGTGAAGAGCCACCTATAGTCTTGGCAACAGCTTGGGTTGTTTAGGGATTTTAGTGGGACCATTTGGTCAAAACTCAATCATACATAACTCAGTTCTTGTATTGGTTCTTCACTTGGAGACAAGAGATGTCCAGCACTCACGGTATCCTCCAGTATTATGACTATTTAAATTAGATCACCTTCATATATTTATATATTTTAGGAACCTTCTACTGTATTGGACTTTCTTACAGCTCTTCAAATAGTCTTTAGGTTTAGCTGTCACTCCTTGTATTCCCACACACATCCGCTATCTTGATTCCCCTTCCTGTTTTGATTCTCCCATTCCAGTCCTCCCACCCCAATCCTTCAGTAACTACTCTACTTTTTCTTACTAGGGATATTTTCTTGGAAATCTTTTCTCTAGCATTGAGAGTTTTCTCTATTTCCTCCTTTTTATTATTCTAAAAGTTGGTCTTTTTGTAGTACCCCAGATTTCCTGGATTTTTTGTGTTTTTTTTTTTTTATTGAAAACTGTCTTTGACTGAGGTGTCCATTTCTTCCATGGTGTACTCAATAACTGAGATTCTTTCTTCCATATCTTCTATTCTTTTGGTGAGGCTTCTCTCTGTGGTTTCTGTTCATATTCTTAAATATTTCATTTCCATATTTCCCTAATTTATTTCTTGATTCTGTTTCCACTTCAGGTATTGAGTAGTTTTATTCATTTTCTTCTACTGTTAGTTTGTGTTTTCCTTTATTTCTTTAGGGAAATTATTCATTCCCTCTTTAAGAACCTCTATCATATTCATAAAAGCTATTTTAAGGTCCTTGCTTTGCGATTCAGATACATTGCAATTCTCAGGGCCTATTGCAGCAGGGTTGCTGGAATCTCGTGGAGACATAGTATTCTAGCTGTTTTGATTGTGTTTTTACGCTGGCTTCTAAGCATCTGTGTTTAGGAAGATAGTAATTCTAGGTGCTGATATCTGGTCTGTTGCCTTCCCATGTTGTTATGAGGGTGTGTGTTATGGGAAATTCTGCTGGGCTTCTGATAGGTGCGGATAGTGGGACTTCCATGTAAAATATATTTCCAGGTATTGGGAGCTGGCACTTAAGAATGTGGATGCTCTAGGTGTGTGTGTGTGGGTCTGATGGGGTCCACAAGAGGGAGGAAAACAGTGTTTGACAGGGATCTGCTTAGTTCCCTGGGAATATGAGAAGGGAATGAGGAAGGCCACAACATGTAGTTTGCTCCAGACCATTGGGATTACAGGAGTTAACTACAATAGCCTACCAAGCCTGATGTTTTTTTATAACGAGCACTTAACTTCTCAGGACAGAGACTATACCTTTTGGCTCTCCCTTAAGTTCCATCAGTTTGGGTGAATTTAGCATTTCTCAAATATGGAGAGTTTATTCAAGCAAAACAGAGGCTTTGGGTTGCCCAATGTCCTGATTCCTGGATGGTTTGGAATCTCTTCTCTGAAAACGTAGAGGAAGAAAGAAGTGAAAGTCTGATTTGTTTGAGAATGCCTTTATCTGTGCCGTCCACCTCTCACCCACAACGTGGCCACTGGTACCTCTCATCCAGGATGCTCTTGCTCACTTGAATCCTGGGTAACAAATTTAAGTTTAACCGTATTGGCTTCCCAGCCTACTTCTCAATTTTAGAAGACTTTCTATAACTTTGAACAATGCAATTAAATAATCTTCAGCAATGGATGGCCAGCATGCTGAAGCAGCCATTTCCGGTAAAGAAGCATAATATTTCTTTAGACCTGATTTTATTTCTGTGGTTCCCAGGCTCCTGTGTGGACCAACAGTGAATAGAAGAGGCCAGATGAGAAGCAAGCCTCTGCAAAAACAGCTTGCGTAAGTGTAACTGACTTTAGAATAAGACCTATAAGGAACAGGCCAGTGAAAATGGAAACTACACAGAACGGGAAGTTCTGATCATGAAGTCAGCCAAGCTCAAAGGGGCTTTCTTTAATATTGTTACAGGTTGTAGGACTGTAATTAAAACAGAAGGCCAACATATTAGGTCCAATGCTTAATTGCATTAGCATGGGAAAAGTAATTAATAGAAAAATGCACACCCATGTAAGTTGTCTTGTATGTGGGGATTTGCAGGGCCATTTAATTCATGATGGGCCAAAGAGTTCACATATTCACTGAGGCTAAATGATATTGCTCGGTATAAAATCTAATTGGATAGTTTAAAATGTATGACTTCCACTGCATATGCTTTCAGGAAATGAAAGTGAGGAGTTACTCAGAGATCACTTACTATATAAGACACCCTGGACATGCTTCATGTATCCAGTGACCTTCCACTTTTATCCATTTCCTTCAATTAGGATTCATAAAATAAATTAAGCACTGTCATTTTGGGGGGCCTCTACAGTGAACTTGTCTAGTAGTATTGAAAAGATTTTGAATAAAATGAATGAGTACCATTTTTGTATAAATTCTTTGATATGGCAATTTGCTTTAGAGTCTTATTACATTGAAAGTTTTAACTATTAATTAACAGTACAAATTGTGTTAACTGTTTTCTGGGTTAATAGGCTTTGTTTATGAAGAGTGAGGTAATTAGAACCCTGGACTAAGTACCATTGTGGGTGGAGGATTTGATTTTGGTGAATTCTATATTCTGTTATACATTGATAACAACTGTGAAAATATTCCCCTGGCAGCATCAGCATTAAATCTCAAGTAGCATATGATGCAATTTGTGTCAACTTCCTGGCCGTAGACGCTCACTAAGACAACATCACTCTGAGTGCGGTGAGCAATCATCTTTAAGTGGCAGGTCTATGCTAACCACACTGTAAAATGAGTTGGCTCCAAATGAGCAGGCTGGAATGAGAGATGATTTAGTTCCATGATCCACTTAGGACCCGAGGTGTATTCTGCTATGGCTGGCTGGCGGTTATTAGGAGTGCGGAGCTCAGAAGGTTGAACCTGTTGTCATGTTGTTGCTGATCATCCTGCTGGGAGCAGGCAGCAGGCAGATATTCAGTGATGCTGAAAATCGCTTTTTGGCTGGCAGCACCTTCCTGTGCTGTTTCCCGACTACTGTAAAATGGCACGCTCAACAGGCCAGGAGGGGACAATTTGCGTGTCATCAGGTATTCAATGAAAGGCATTTTTGGAGCTTGTTCTGAAGCAGCTCTAGGTAGTTGACCTCCTGCAAAGCCCTGTGCTACTGTTTTCTCATAAGCACAAGAATGGCATTAGTTACCCACGGGGTTTGAGCTGGCAGTGTTCTTATACTTTCTCAAAACAAAGCAACAACCAATTTACAGTGTGGGCTGGAGAGATGGATCAATAGCTAAGAGCTCAGATCCAAGCACCCATGTTGTTTGGCTCACAACTGCTTGTAACTTATGCTCCAGGGGTTCTGATGCCCTCTTGTGGATTCTGTTGACACCTGCACTCACCTGTGCACAAACCCACACTCAGATACACACACATATAAATAAAAACAAAATATATCTTTAGAAATAATTTATAGTCTGAATCTATTATTTTGAGGGGGTGGTAGATTGAATTTGGGCATCAGATATACTGAGCTACTGAATGCATACTACATTCTAGGTTACCAGTTCCCAACCTGTAGATTATGCTCCTTTTGGGCCTGAATGACCCTTTCAGAGGGGTCACCTACGACCATCAGAAACACAGATATTTAATGGTAGCAAAATTGCAATTATAAAGTAGCAAGAAAAATAATTTTATGGTTGGGGGTCACCACAACCTGAGGAGCTCTTTTAAGGAGTCTCAGCATTAGGAAGCTTGAGAAGTACTGGTCTAAGTTCTATGTTTGAATATTCTTTCCTGATATTGTATTAAGTTCCAAAAGATGAAAGGAAGGATGAAAAGGAAATGAAAAAAAAGCAAAGCTCACCATCCTTAGTAAACACTCAAGAAACACTGAATCCAGAAATTTTCAGATTATACTGGAGTTTTGTTAATGTAGCAAATAGTTGTTCACCAAGGGCTCCAGCGTATGGGAGAGAATTTGAATTTGAAATTCAATTTGAAATTTGGTAAAACAAAGGATAAAACTCTTCTCTCCCTTTCATTTGCAGCTATAAGCTTTGGCTAATTTCGTGATAATAATGCTTCTTCTATTTATACAATAACCAGTGTGAACAGATTAGTTGGAAACATCTCTGAAGTTAACAACTTCTGGTTACAAAGGAGTTTTTCAGATTTCCATTTCTGCCGTGGGGAGATTGTATAGGCTAGGTTGAAGGTGAGGGTTATTCTTTTCATTTAGTTTAGGTGAAGTATGTTTTGTTTTCGTCGTTGACTGATGCATGGTTAGTGTGTACCTGCCTTTGGGGCTGCCTGTTGAAATGGACAGCACTGGCTTGTGGAACCTGTGGTCTGAATATGTGGGAAGTGATGGATAATGAAGAACATGAGTGCTAAACAAGAGGGCAGCCTTACCTAGTTGGCTAATAAAATGAGCTTGAGCATGCAGCCTACGAGGGATGAATCTGCATGCATCTGTCCATACTGTCCTGCTATGGAAGAGGAACACAGTCTCAATGGAGATTCATGTCATTATTGCAAAAGGTAAAATTTTCAGTTCATGAGGACATCCTCAGTGTTTTCCTCCTGTGGACCACACTGAACTTTCTCCATGCATTCCTAATGATCATCTCCATGATATGATACTGCAACAATTTTGTGGATTGCCCGTCATTGAGCACACATTGTGACCTTTTCAAACAGATGTCACCAGAATTCTTTTCAAATTCCCTTTAAGGAGTTTGCTCACTGATGACAAAATCTCCTTCTCAAGATGAGCACACCATAGTCTTTAGAGGGGCTGGGGCTATCTTGTAAATAAAATTATAAATTTTGATTTTCCAGTGGAAAAGAATGTTGTGACCCTCCCATCCTCTGTCTTCTAAACCATTGGCACATTCTTACCTATAATGCAGTCCCCAGATAGGAAATCCCAAATTCTGTGGAGTCTCTCTCTGTTTTGATAAAGTGAGCTCAAGGTCATTGTGGTAGCAAATGGGACAGGTTATAAAATGAGGAGTTGTCCAAATATACTGTTGATAAGGAATATCTAATAAAAAGTGGGTTGCATAGAAGCCATTGTTTGAAGGATTTGAGTAGTGGATATTCTCAGTCTAGATATAAAGATACTCAGGTGCCCACACCTAAGGCTCTGTGGAGGTGTCTCTAAAATAAAAAGAACAGAAAGCCTTTTTTTCTTGTGTGTGTGTGTGTGTGTGTGTGTGTGTGTACACAAGTGTGTGTGTGTGTGTGTGTGTGTGTGTGTGTGTGTGTGTGTGATGTTTAATGGGTTTTAATTAAACAAATTGTGGTAGTTTGAGTAAAAAATGGCCCCATAGGATCATATATTTGAATGCTTAGACATCAGGAGGTGGCACTGTTTGAGAAGGATTAGGAGGTGTGGCTTTGTTGGAGTAGGTATGCCTTTATTGGAAGAAGTGTGTCACAGAGGATAGACTCAGAGATTTCAAAAGCTCACATTAGGCCCAGCATCTCTGCCTTCCAATCAGGATGTAGCTCTCAGTTACTGCTTAAATGCCATGAAGGCCGTCATACTCCTGCCATGCTCCCACCATACTTTTACCATGGTGGTAATAGACTAACCCTTTGAAACTAAAAGCAAACCCCAATTAAATGCTTTCTTCTATAAGAATTTCTTTGGTCATGGTGTCTCTTCAGAGCAATAAAACAGTGAGTAAGACACCCATTAAATATCACCTTGATATTTTATATTATCATAGCATATAATAAAAGCACTAATACTTATATTTGTATAGAATTTCCAAAATTTGAGTTTCATATTTTATTTCTGTGAAAAGCATTTTATATTAGATTTTATTATAAAATGGCAGTGAAGCTTCTGATTAATTTTTATTAATAATGATCATTTTGAATTCCCAAATACTCATGCATGAGATTTTTTTTGCGTGAATTGGTGACATGAAATCGAAAGCTATGTTTATAACCACTCAAAGTATATAGTGTGTATAGTTCTATATTATATATAAAGCAGTCACAACTCTGCCTGTTTTATGGATCTATGCGATTATGGAATTTCTTGTGATCATATGAATGTTTTGAATTTATTAAGGCTGTTTATGTCAGAGTTCTCAAAATAGAGATCACATATAATCTCCTGAATATATGGAACTGCTAAAGCAGTTATATTATCAGAATTTGGGGTCACTAAAAGATCACATCCATTGCAGATTCATTGATATGTTTAAATATGAAAATTATGGATTGCTCTGAGACCCCAGGGGATCACAGATATCTGGAGTACCCCTTGACCTGCAAGGATACCTGCTCCCATTTCCTACCTTTCTTATCTTGAGTTACATTTTCTGGTCCGCTGGAAGCTGGAGACTAAAGTCTTATTGTTCACTGTAATACCAGTATGATCTTGGCTTAGTTTCAGAAGTGCATGTTCATATGTTCATTATGACTAGTAATATAGTTTGAGTTGTGGTCTTCCCTCCAGAATTCATGTTGAAATATATTTACCAGTGGAATGACATTGATAAAATGTGGTTTATTAGTGGGGGTAGTTGGAAAGAGTACTCTCATAGAAGGGCTCCATGTGGAAGGGAACCCTTTCTTTCCCTTCTTTTCCTCCTGCTCTGGCTGGACATAGCATTCCTCCTCTCCAGTTATGCATTGACAAGGTGCTACCTTGGTATAGAAAGTGGCTCTCAGTAAACACCAATCCTGCCACTGTTTTGAATTTTGGCTTTCAAGTCCCCAGAAGAATGAGATAAATATATTTCTTTACAAAGTGTCTTATCATAGGTATTTTGTTCTATTGCCACAAATGAGCTAAGACCTTCAGGTCAGAACCGTGAAGGCTGGCCATATACTCATAATATATGTGGGTTATATGTCTATGTGTTACTTTCATTTGTTAATAAAGAAACTGCCATGGCTTTTTGATAGGACAGGATTTAGATAGGTGAAGCAGACAGAACAGGATGCTGGGAGAAAGAAGCAGAGTCAGGCAGATGCCATGATTCTCCAGTCCGAGACAGACGGACTCTCATTAGACTCATTCCAATAAACCACAATCAAGTGGCGATACAGATGATTAGAAATCGGTTAAATCAATATGTAAGAATTAGACAATAAGAGGCTAGAAATAATGGGCCAAGCAATGTTTCAAAATATACAGTTCCTGTGTAATTATTTCGGGAAAAGCTAGCCGGGTGGCAAGAAGCGACCCGCTCGCTCCTCATACTACACATTGGCACACACATGCCTGAAATAATTGCATCAGGAGATTATTTTAATTTTTTTAAATTTATTTTACATACCAATGACAGTTTCTCCTCCCTCCTCTCCTCCTGTTTCCTCCATCCACTCCTCCTCCACTCTGAAAGAGGCAATCCTCTGATGGGAGTCAACAAAGCATGGCACATTAAGTTGAGGCAGGACCATTCTCCCTGTGCCCCCTGTATCAAGGGTGGGTAAGGTGTGTCAGCATGGGGAATAGGTTCCCAAAAGCCAGCTCAAACACCAGGGACAGGTCCTGATCTCATTGCTAGGGGCCCCTAAACAGACCAAGCTACACAACTGTCATGCACATGAAGAAAGAGGACTTAGGTTGGTCTGTCAGTCCAGACTCTGTGAACTCCCACTAGCTCAGGTAAGCTATCTCTGTAACTTGCCCAATCAAGATCTTGACCCCACTGACTCATGAAATCCCTCCACCCTCTCTTCAGCAGGATCCCCAGAACTCGGCCCAGTGCTTAGCTATGGAGCTCTGTATCTGCTTCCATCAGTTACTGGATGAAGGCTCTCTGATGACAATTAGGGAAGTCCCTAATCTGATTACAGGAGAAGGCCAGTTCAGGCACCCTCTCCATCCTGTGGGTCATCCTGTGGATTTCTGAGAATTTCCCTAGCACCTGTTTTCTCCTTAGCTCTCAAATGCACCCCCATCAAGATATTGCTTTCATTATTGCCCCAGCTCACTCCTAACCTGCTCAACATGATCCCTCATGTTCCACTCCTCCCGTCCCATCCTTTCCCCAGACAGGTGCTCCTCAACTGAAGAATGGATAAAGAAAACATGCTACATTTATGTAATGGAGTGTTACTCGGTGGTATAAAACAATTACATAATGAAATTTGCAGGCAAATGAATGGAACTAGAAAAAAAAATCATTCTGAGGTAATACAAACCCAGAAAGACAAACATGGTATATACTCACTCGTAAGTAGATATTAGCTGTAAAGTAAGGGGTAACCAGGCTACAATCCACAGCCCGAGAGAAGGTAGGTAACAGGGAGGACCCAAAGAGGGACACATGGATTTCCCTGGGAAGGAGCAATAGATGAGATGTCCTGGGTAAACTGGGGGCAAGGGGAAGGAGGAGTTATTCTTAAAGTATGATATCATGTGATACTCTCTTTCTGAATTCTCTTTTATTTCAAATGTTGGAATACACTTGCATTGTGCAAAACTGAGTTTTTGATCCTTTAATGCATTGTGATCTGAAATTTGAAAGACATTGCCTCAAACAAGAAGTGAAAGGTGGATTTCATCCTGTGCAGTAGCATGGGTGGATCTTAAGCACCAGACATGGAGACGTCACTCTGTTATCAGTATATATGTGGACCTCAGATGGCTCAGACCCAGAAGAACATTTACCCAGACAGAGGCTCAGATAGAGTCATGGCTTAATTTTAGTGTCTTTGCCTGAACTCTCTGTTATTTCCCACACCTTTTAACATAAAATGTGTTTATTTAATTATGTTTACTTCATTAAGTGTGCTAATTAATTTTCTTTTTTATGTTTACTGAATTCAAACTTTATTCCTGATATTTTTCTCTCTTGGAAATTACACACTGTAATACAATAACAATTACATGCATGTATTTTAAATAAAACATTAAAATAGTATTTTCTATTTTAAAACATGGTATTATTTCATTAAAAGCATTAAAGCTTGCTCATTATGGTTTTATTCCAATACCCTAAGATTGAATTAACAGAAAAATTACCCTTTAACAATCAAGCAGGGCTTAGACAAACAGAGACCAAATGTGACCTGGTGTTTATTATTGTAATTCTAGTTCTTAATGGCAAGCCAATACCTACCTACCTGCTATTTAAAGGAGATATGTTTGTCCTTATGGAGCAAAACAAAGGTTATTATTTACCTCTAGTAGATCTTGTCAAATAATCCTCTTTACAGCCAGGCAGGATATCAGTTAATAAATTTCGGTTACATCCTAATTTTGAAAATGATGTGATATTCCATTTGTCAAACTAATCACTCTTTCCCCTCACTGTTTTCTGATTTGTTAAATTTGAAAATCAGTTAACTTTACATTTTTAGTGATCAGGATTCAGAATATATTCTTAAATGAAAGAATCTCATCATACAAGGTGTGAGGTTGGAGGGAGGGAGGGAGGGGGAGTGCATATGACCAAGATGCATTGCATACACATGCAGAAGTTTTAAAAAAAGCATACAGAAAGAAAAAAAATTTCTGCAATTTTGAAAAAAAATACACAAATGGATAGAAAAGGAGAAGAGAGGGACATTTAGCAAAAACAACTACAGTTGAACCATGGCTTGTGTTGACTTGTTTTTGTCAACTTGACACAAACTGAAGTCATCTAGAAAGAGCAAACCTCACTTGAGGAATTGCCTCAGTCAGGTTGGCCTATAGACAATCTGGGGGTCGTGGCAATTTTTTTAAATTAATGATTGATGTGAGAAGGTTCAGGTCACTGAGGTGGTAGTACTGGATTGTATGAGGAGGCTAGCTGAGCAAAATGGAGGAAGGAAGTCAGTAAGCAGTGTTCTTCCATGATTTTTGTGTCTGTCTCTGCTTCCTTTCTGCTTGGTCTCCTGCCCTAGCTTCTCTTGTTGATTGACTCTTACTTGTGAGATGTTATATACCCTTTTATCCCAAAGTTGCTTTTGGTAGTGGCTTTATCAAAGAAGCAAATAGGGCAAAAACTGGTATTAGGAATGTGGAGTATTTTGTCTTATTTCGGGCTGAGATTATGAGATTATGGAACTTTGACCTAGAAAAGACAGTCTCAGAGCTTAATGAATTGCTATGAGAGTTTGGAAAATACAATTGTTCGAGGGCATCAAAGGCTATGAGGGTTGTTTGTATGATATTTTGGACTAAGATTCTGTGGGAGTGATACCTTTGCTTTATATGGACAATCAATACTGGTAAAGCTGGAACTGAAGAATTAATTGTGATCAATAAGAGACCAGCGTGGTGGAGCTGCATAATGGTTTTGGGCAGTGTTTTCTTAGGGTTAAAACCCAGAAGCTGATGTCCAGTTTGGGGGCCAAAGCTGCACATCAAACTGGCTGCTGAACTTGGAAAAAGATCTGTGAGGATCTTCCACACGGTACTGTTTTGAAGACATTAAGGGTCATAGCTGAGACTTGACACTATGTGGCAGGATTGAAACTCCCTAAATAGAGGCCTTGTGAAGTCAGTCGTGAAGGTGCAATCTTAGTTGCAATGGAAGCCTCTGGGTTTTCCATTGTGGTTCCTTGATGAGAAGCCAGAGGCTGTTGATGAAACTATATCCTAAGAGTCACTGGAAACTCAGGATATTGGAGATACTAGGACCATGGGGTGGCCGGTCACCAAGAACAGCAGCAGTTGTGGAGTGGAGCTAGCCTGAGTCTTTGAGATAAGTTTTATATACTGTGGAAATAGTAGATAGAGAAGTCCAGCAACCCAAGCCTTTTGGAGTACAGAGATCATGAGTGAGTACCAGATACTGGACTCTGAACCTTTAATCGTTAGATTTTGGTTTTGTTTTGATATGATTGTAACTGTACTCGGGTTCTTTCCTCTTGGAATAAGAAAATAACTTGTTTTTTTTTGTGTGTGTGTTTATAGGGATCCATAGTTAAGAGACTAAGTTTGTTTGTTTGGTTTTTGGTTTTTCGAGATAGGATTTTTCTGTGTAACAGCCCTAATTTTCCTGGAACTCTCTTTGTAGGCCAGGCTGGCTTCAAACTCGCACAGATCCACCTGCCTTTGCCTCGTGAATATTGGGATCAAAGGTGTATGACAGCGCATCTGACAAAGATACTAAGTTTTTAGAGCAAACTTTTTAGTGTTGACATTTTTAAAGACTATGAAACCTTTAAAGTAGATTGTATTTAGTACTGTGATGCCGACATAAGATCTTGAGGATAAATAAGAAAAGCAAGGTTATAGTTTGATGATGTATTTGTGTGTCAGGTGGAAAATTGTAAAGACTGTGGGACTTTCAAAGTAGGCTCTTTAATATGATGACATTAACATGAGACCTTGGAGATAAACAGGAAAAGAAACATTGTGATTTACTAGTGAGGTGTTTGTGTGTCAGGTTGACAAATGGGCAATTCTGCTGGTTAGTGTTTGTCAACTTGACACAATAGAGTCACCTAGGAAGAGGAAACTTCAGCTGAGGAACTACTTTCCCAGATTGGTCTTTGTGAGCGCTTTTTGACTGTTTGGTATGAGAGAACTGACGCAACCTAGGCAGATAGTCCTGGTTATATAAGAAACCAAGCTGAGCCCCAGTGAGCAGTGTTCCTCTACGGTTTCTACTTCAATTTTGACTCCCAGGTACCTGGCTTCCCTTGATACTGGACTCTATTAAGATGCAATAAAACATTTTCTCTTCTGGTTTCTTTTATTAGTGGCTTTATCACAGCAAGTTAGGACAAGAATGATTTTTACTATTTTTGTTTGTGCTGTCCAGTATTTTTCATATTTCCTACCCCAAATTGTGTTAAATAATTTCATTATCTTTATTCAGCAAGTTCAAAATCGTTCCTGGTTTCATAATGCAGGACATTACTTTCCTAGCTTTGTTTCTGTTGCTATGATAAAACCCTCTGACCAAAAATAGCTTTTAGGTCACAATTTAGGTCACAATTCCAGGTTATAGTTTATCATTTCAGGCAAATCAAGGCAGGGATTGAAGCAACTAGTTACATCACATTCATGGTCAAGAGCAGAGAGAAAATTGAACACATTGATGGTACTGCTTACTCAGTTCTCAGCTAGTTCTCTCTACTCTTATACAGACCAGGACCCTAAGTTAAGGAATGATGCCATCCACAGTGGGTTTTGTCTTTCCATGTCCAAACAATCAAGGCAATATCCTATAATATGCCTTCAGGCCAAACTTATCAGAATAAGTTCTGATTGAGACTTCCCAGGTGACTCTGTTATCTCAAGTTAACATAGCACCACTGCTGAGGCTGCACTGGTACACACCTCATGTGTTGGGATGATGTTTTAAGATGTGAATTCTATTTTTTTTTATTCCAAAATTATAACGAAGAAATCTTTAGCCCTGAGGATTCATTTTGTAGACATCAGGCAACACCATACAGGAGACATTTCTTCTGACATAAGTAGGGCTGATTCAGATTGTAATATAATGCACAAAAATGATGAAAATCAGGCAATCCACAATGGAAAAGCATGGGCTGGTGCTATCATATTTCCTGGACTGGAGCCTGCTTAACTTGGTTAAACAAAGAATATATGATCCAAATAACTATGAAAACCTGTGCGTGCTACAGCGTTGTGCTTTCTCATGGAAGACTCACAGATATACATGAAATCAGCATGTATGTCATGCTTCTGAAAGAGTCCATTAAAGAGTCATTGTAACCAGAGACGATTCAGTCACTAAGATCTGCTGCTGCGAACTGTGTGCAATACTTTCACGCGATCTTAGGACATTTTCCTCATGTTATGTAGTCGCAGGTTTCATATCACACCCTGAACTTGCTTCTCAGATCTGCAAATAGCAGGATTGAACTGAGATCAGCTGCACAGTGATTGACAATTTATTTAAAATCGCAGACTCTAAAGGGAAATGGACTCAGATATGAATGATTATGCTTGTTGAAGGCCAAAGACAAGATAATGTTTATTCATTTACTCTTGGCCTGCCTGAGTGTAAAGATAGATAATCCAGAGAAGGGAAACAGGCGTTTAGACAGGTAAGAAATCCCTAGATCCTGACAAAATTGTGTTTTCTTTTTCTTTTCCTTCATATCTTCACACTACTGAAGTAAATAAGTCTATTTAGTTAGACTGCTCTCACAAGTTAGCTGCCTGAAGTAAATACAAAAGAAAAAGGCAATCACATTTTCAGGGCCTAGCCCAAGAATTTCGTTATATTAATGGATATCTAAAACTGTACCCTTGTGGGGGGGGATTTAATGCTTTTGCCTTTTGTGATATAATAAATGATTAGGTTATAGCTCTTTCACTATATCTCAAAGATTTTTTTTTTCCTGAGAGAGAAAAAGAGAGGGGGTGGGAGTGGTGTGGGAGAATTGTCTGCATTCTGTCAATCATATTTTAATAAAACGCTGATTGGCCAGGCAGGAAGTATAGGCGGGAAAACCAGACAGGAAGTAGAGGTGATGCACTGAGAACAGGAGAATTCTGGGAAGCAGGAAGGTTCCTCTGCCACTCCTGCGCAGACCACCAAAGAAGCAGCATGTAACTTGCCCAGCTGAGAAAGGTACGGAGTCATGTGGCTAATGTAGATAAAGATAATGGGGTAATATAAGTTATAAGAACTAATAAGAAGCCTGCCCTAATGGGCCAATCAGTTTATAATCTTATGGAGTCCTGTGTGTGATTTTTGTTGGGAGTTGCCGGCTGTGGGGTACCGGGCGGGACGGAAACCCCAACAAGCCAGCCCCCTCATGCTACATGGGAGAATGACAGACACATGAAGATACAGGGAGAGATGGATGGGAGTGGGTGTTCTTCTAGTTCTCTTTGACAAGCCGCACTGTACTTTCAGAAAGGGAAACTTTGTAAAAATTGATAAGACATTTAATTATTTCTCTGGGGGGAGGGGCTCCGACTACCTTGGCCCCTGGTGCAGTTTGATATGAGTTTGAGTACCTCTTTCACTGACTTTTGTACTGAAGTTTACACCCGCTGTAAGATGGTGAGTGGTCACTTCTTAGCCCACACTGACTGTGTAGAGTAGTTTCATTTCATCACGACACTCCTGTACATGTTCATGACCTACTTTGCTCATTTTCATCGCCTTTGAGAGGGCACTTGAGATGGGGCTTTGGAGAAGTGGTTAGGAGGGGTTAAGGCTCCCGGGATGGGGCCTGGATGATGAACTACGGTTGGCTGTGCTAGAAGCCTGACAATGATTACAGAACTCACAATTCTGTTTCTTTGCACAGGATGCTCTGCATTGCTCCTGGATTCTGCCCAGGAGAGGAACAGCCCCATACATGGGCCCCCAACTGTGTAGCTCCAGAAGAAATGTAACTCAAAATATGTCTGCCATAGTTTTCCCTCAAAGCACATTCATGACCCCCAAGTAGTCTCATCGTGGAATAAAGAGCAGTCGATAATGAAATAATTTTGAGGCTCTCGAACTGGCAAAGTCAAGCAGACTTCTTCACTGTAAAAAATACTGAAGACATTTTTATATTAATTTACACTTTAAAGCTCTAGGGGATTCTGTGAAGGTTTTGCTTCTGTGTCGTCTAACACAACTATTCTGTCTTTTGTTCACTGTACATAATTTCTGCAAGACTTCATCTTGCAGAAAGTCTCTTGCAAGAGTCTTTGCAAGAGTCTTACAAGAGTCTCTGAATTGCTTTTAAGTGAAAGTCATTTCAACAATTTTAGTTTGGAAAGCTTTGTTTCCTGAACACTGAAATCATCCTGGTGACTTATACTTCATGACACTGGTGTGTGTTAAATATGAGATCCTAGAGCTACTCTTTCTTTACTCTAGAATGGAGGTGATGTCTTGGCTATCTCTTCTAGACTTATGCCTGTAGTAGGGGAGAAAAGAAAGATATTATTCTTTTCTCAACAATGAGACATGTCTGCTCCTAGCAGCACCAATCTACTTCAAGAAGATGATGGGCATTGTAGAGTCTTCTTCTGGAGTTTGCTAGTCATTTGGGCAAAAATTGCTCTTGCCTGGTCTGATTGATGGTATGCTATATGAAATGAACATGCAGGACCCACAGAAATGACTCTTTAGATTGCCTAAATGCGAGACAGTCCTTCAGGGTTCCACCTTTGTAAAATAGTCTGCCAGACATTCTGCAGGACACAGAAGAAAGTGATTGACAAGCTGCCAATACAGGTGAAACAACCTTTCAAATTTCCTGCTTCATAGAAAAGCCTACCAGAAACTATGGACCTGTAGGCTGAAGAAGGACACCCCAAAGTTACAGAAGAACTTTGGGTGACTGTCCAAACAGTGAGATGTTTCTGTCAATTCTAATTTTAGAAGTTGCTCACAATGCACTTACTGTTTACTTAGGCAATATTATATCCTTCTAGGGACTTTTAGAGTTGAAGGCAGTTATAGTCATCCTTAATTATGAGAAAAGATATATTAGACATAATAATTTACAGATACAAATATATTCAATGTGGTATGTGTAATTCTTTCTTTTTTTTTCAAAGTTTATTAAAATACAAAAATCTCCATTTCCGATTTCCGCCCCTCCTCCCAACACCCTCCCACTCCCCCCACTCCCTCCCCTCCTCCCTCTCCATCCCCAATAACAGTCAGGGTCTCCCGCCCTCTGGGTAGTTCAAGCTCCTCCCCCCTCCCTCCAGGTCCAGGAAGGTGAGCATCCAAACAGACTGGATCCCAAAAATCCAGTATATGCAGAGGAAACAAGTCCCAGTGTCATTGTCAATGGCTTTTCAGGAAGACTCCAGGCCAGCCACATTCAGAGAATCCCGCCTCCTTCAGAGAATCTGGCTGGATTACATGCTCAATCAGTCCCAGACAACTGGCCTTGGTGAACTCTCATTAGATCAGTCCCCTTGTATCAGTGGGTGATCGCACCCCTCGCGGGAGTGATTTCCTTTTTCATGTTCTTCCTCCTTCTGCTCCTCGTTTGGACCTTTGGTTTATGCCATATTCTGTAGGTCTTTGACAAGTTGAAGATTATCTAACTGAAATATGTTTCTGTATATCTAGAATACCTAACTAGCATGACTAAAAGTTTGATTATTATCAATGACTATTAACCTGTAATTTTAAATTATCCATTAACTTTTAAATGTGTTATCTAAACATTAACAACTTTAAAAAGAGTAAAAATATACCTATAATAAAATTGACCTTAAATTTGTATCAATAAACTAAAATACAAACAAAGGTAATGTATTCATTTCTATACCATATTCCTTTCATTTTTTTAGAAAATAACTGTGACCACCATTAAACATTTATAAGCAACCATTTAAAAATAAATATAAATATTTATAAACAAAAAAAAGAAAAGAAAGAAAGATATTATTCTACTCATTTTTTACAGAAGTGATTTTATTATGTTTGCATATTTAAAGCTTATGTTAAAAGAATATTATGTAAATGAACAAGACAGATTATGCTATAAAAACCCAACAGCTGTAAGATATAGACAGCAAATATTTTCATTTAAAATTATAAAACATATTGAAATTCACTCAAATTTTTGTTCTTGAACTGAAGGCTTGTATACTAATTGTTTTCTTTGGATCTTTTGGGATCTGTATGTATTTGAAGAATTAGTGGTCAGTGGCTATGCAAACACTGACCTTCTGGAAAGCTGCCTGAGGTTGTCCCTCTGAGGCTGCATAAATCAGAAAACAGATGACACAGAGTCTGCGTGAACTGTGAGTGTGGAGCATGTGAACAACTGTGAGACCTTGGGAGTGTGCATATGAGAAAGACCATGTGTCAGTAAAACCTAGTCTAGAAGGAACTGAATGAAACAGGAAGACATCAATTTTCTAATTTAACATCCTTCCCATTGAAAAGAATCTTAGTCTTGAATGTTTTGTGAGTGAAGTTTTAAAACATAAATATTGTTTTAGTTTGGAAATGGAAAGAAAAGTATAGTGATAACTGGTGTTTTAGTTTAATATAAACATGATATCATTAAGGAGAACACATGGTAATATCATCTTATTTACAAACAGAGATTCAAAAATAATAAATAAAATATTAGTAGTATTCTGTAGAAATTTAAAAGAAATGGATCAAAAGTGAGATAAGCCAGGCAGTGGTGGCACACACATTTAATTCTAGCACGCAGGAGGCAAAGACAGGAGGATCTCTGTGAATTTGAGGCCAGGCTGGTCTACAGAGTTCCAGGACAGCCAGAGATACACAAAGAAACCCTGTCTTAAAAAAATACAAAAAGTGAAATAGGATTTATTCTTGTAATGAAAGCTTTCTTCACAGTCACAAAAATGATTATTATAACTCACTACACTTATAGATTAAAGGAAAAAGAAACCTACTAACTTTCTATGGTTGTAGAGAAACTGCCATTAATAAAATTTAGTGATCATTAATGCCATTTTGCAAATCAAAATTAGATGAGAGGAGATAAACACCCCAAGCTGGAGCCAAAACTTCACATGTCCAGTGTTAACTCAACAAATGCTTTTGAGCTACTTGACTTCCATGTTGAAAATAAAACAACATGGAAATTATTGGGATCAAATGTGGCAAAACATTAAGACTGTAGAATTTATATTGAAAGAATTATTATGAAAGAAATTTATAAAACCTATATGTTCTAAGCATATCTTACTATGTATCAAGGCATGGATACCTAACATGTTAATATTTTAATGAAAATCACATTGTTATGTAATATGTCATTTGATATCAGTTTAATATTAAAATGGAATTCTTATAAATTGGTATATTTTTGAAAATTTTATTAACATTCTAAATATACATTAAACATTTTAATACATTAAAATCCTAAACATTAAAAGTGCTGATTTCAATATAATAATTACATCTATGATCATGGTTAGAAATAGCGTTTTTTTTCTAAGACAAGCCTAGCTTAACACATAGCAGAGTCTGTCTTTGAACTTCTGACTCTGCTTTAGACCTCTAGACCCTGGGACCACAGGCATGTGTCACCCACTCGGCTAGGAAAGAATTTGCTACAATATAAGAAGTTATAATAAGGGACTGGAAAGATCATTCAGCAGGACCCTGATTTTGTTCTCAGCATACACATCATATCATATATCATATCATATCATATCATATCATATGTTCTTAGCACCCATGCTGGTCACTCCAGAGGACCCTGATTTTGTTCTTAGCACCCTTATCAGTAGACTCTCTACGCACTGTGACTCCAATTCCAGGGAGCCTAGCATCCTCTACCCTTGGTGGGCCTGTACGTGGTGCATACACATTACAGAGGCAGTAATAATTACACATGAAATAAATGAACATGCCTTTAAAAAGAAGTTATAAAGAAGGAAATACAAGTTATAAGTGTTATAAAAATTATAAATGTCTTAATGCATATCAAAACATTTATTATAACACAGTGTTGTAAATGCTGGAAAAATTAGAATAAAATATAATGAATATACTTATGATAACAGGGTAGGAAGGATTTTTCAAATAAAATTTTCAGGAACTTAGAAAGAAAGACAAAATTTGATATGTTTTGTAATGCTGTAAAAGTTTTGCCCAGAAAACCTACCACAGAGTTACAGGCACAGAAATCACCACATGTCAATAATGTCTAGTCTTAGAAATAAGCTTAGATGTTAAAACCTCAAACAAAGACAATAGCTTGGTAGAAAAACAGGGAAGATCTATGAATTAGTAGCCATAGAAGAAGAAGCTGAGGAGCAGCAGACACAAAGAAGATGGTCACTTCATTCATAATACAGAATCACAAAAGGAAAAAAAGAGATTTTATTGTCAGTCCCATAAGGATGACTAGTAATAAAGGCATAGGAAGACCAGTGCGGAGCAGAATTTGGAAAGGCAGTAACTTTTACAGCATTCTCGACTCAGAAGAGGGAAAACCCACAACATTGTAACAATCTCTACAAAAGTGAAAAATGTGTTTATGTCATGGCTTGGTGATTGCACTGCTGGATGAAAGTTCTAGTAGAGTAAATAATGTACATACGACATCATTGCTTATAGGAGAAAACAAAACTCTGAGTGTTCATCAAGAAAGAGAGAGAACAAGTTGTTCATGTTACCATACTGCAGCTAAATTGAAAAAGCTTGTGAACATGCAATCCTTTTCAAAATACCTCAGGTCAAGTGAAAACAAAAACAAATTATTACATAGTATGCAATAAAATTTATGTAGACTAAAAGAAACCCCCAATACTGTATTTACTTAGTTATTTACTTACTTTCCCTTTTAAATTACTTTTGGTCAGCAAAGTTTATTGTGGTATTTCATGCATATGTATCTTGCTCCTACCCTCTCTGGTCCTATATATATATATATATATATATATATATATATATATATATGTATATGTATATATATGTGTGTGTGTGTGTCTGTGTGTGTCTGTGTGTCTGTGTGTGTGTATGTATATACACATATATAAAATGAACATTATATATAATGTTTATATATAAGTTATAACATATACGTGTGATATAGATATAATGTTTATACATTATTTTTAGATACAAACTGATAACTCTTGTTTGAGTAAGAAATGTTCCCCATGAGCTTATGCATTTGAGCACTTAGTCCCCAGCAGTGGTTGATTCAGTTTGGGAAGGTTTTGGAAACTCTAGGATCTGGAACATTGTTAAAGTGGACTTTGAGTGTTTCCAGTCCCACTGACTTCCAGTTTTCTCTCTTGGCATCTGATGGACATACAAAATATGATCAGCCAGCATCCTGCTTGAGTTGTCAATTGCCAGGTCTTCCCACCATTCTGGGCTCTGCCTTTGAAACCACAATAAAACTTAACTCTTCTATGAGTTGTTTTGTTCATGGTCTTTTATCACAGTAAAAGAAATGTAACTAATAAAATCACAAATGAAAGAAATTTGTACTGCGTGCTCAACAAATATGTATAGTGCGATCACTGTTTCTGGGGATGAGGAGAGAAGAGCAGGCTCATAGATCCCAATTTGGTCTACAGTATCTTCAGTCTTCAATGAAAACAGAGGTCTGAGTCAAACACAGCAGAAACTCAATTTAACTGTGGTAGCGGATACACATCTATTTGTTGTTTTTACTTTGCAGTATTCTGGAAAAGGGTTGTAAAAGTTAAGTGAAGATTCTCATATAAATACAGACTCACATAGCTGGTTGAAGTTATTGTTATTACTATTATTACCTTTATTATCTGTGTTCTGAGGATGGAATCTGATGCATGCTGAGCAGGTGTTCTGCCACTGAGCTACAACTCCAGCCCTTGAAGCTATTCTTTTCTATTTATTAAGCTAGCCATTATAGATTCAGTAGGTGTTCTATACAGGTCTTTAAAAGTCATATCTTCAGTAATTAGTAATTAAGAAACAATGGCAAATTGGACACTCTTCTTTTAGCTCCAAGAGCAACAGCTCTGGTTAGTCCCCCATCACCCTATCTTGGTCAGGCCTGTGTGCCCCTATTTCTTATAATTCACGTTATCAGAACATAAGTTAAGAAATATATTTCAGAGGGGAATTTTCATTTTTGAGAGAGAAATAAAAAGTTTCTTTTTATAGGAGTGCACCACAACAGAATTGTAAAATTCTTGTATTGAGTGATTGAGAACCAAGCTAGAAAATATTGCCCATGTGTGGTAAACAGGAGGATTGTTATTGATTGCTTAGGGTGGTTCAAGTTTCCTGATCGTTCAGAGAGATGCATGTCTACATATTAAGAGACTCAGCATGCATTCAGGAGCAGAGGGGGAGCAGCTCTGAAGGAAACTGATTTGTTTCTTTTCTAACCTATAATCCACAAAGATCCAGACCCTAGGCTTTTCTAACTCTCACTTCAAAGGCTACACCTGGGAAGCAAGCTAGGCTTCAGAAGAAACTGTGTGCTGTTCCCTTCCTAACAGCCAGAACTATCTAGTACCTAGATTCTAGATCTCAACTAAATGAAAATAAGATGTGTATATGTGTGTGTGTGTACAATGTGTGTATGTGTATATGCATGTGTGTTTATATGAGTGTAGAATTTGAGTGTCTTCTGTATATGTGTGTGATGTATATACACTGTGTGTGTGTGTGTGTGTGTGTGTGTGTGTTTACCCATGCACAAATGCAGAGGACAAAGGAGAGGAATGGGTGCCCTTCTCTAGCATTCTCCACCGTAATTCTTCCAAGACAGAGCCCCCCACTGAACTAGGAGTCCACAGCGCTGGGGACACAGGTGTGTGGCCTCACCTGAATATTTGCATGGATACTGGGATTTGAACTCTGATCCTCATGCTTGTGTATCAACTTCCCTTACCAGTAGGGCCACCTCTCTAGGCTCCAGTCCTTTTTTTTTTTTTTTTGTAAAGTCACTTACCAGCCACACTATCTCTCTAGACCCCTGTCTTTTTTTTTTTTTTAAAGTCAATGTTATAAAATAGGACTGGTAAATTTTGGGCATTGACTTTTATTTTTATCTCATTTATTTCAATCCATTTTCACCCAGCATGTGCACATAACCACTCATTGATATGGATCTAATCATATTCTGCATTTTATGAATAAAAGAGTGATTAATGATTTTGTAAAAGAGGAAAATAAAGGAGTGTGCAGAATCATTGCCTTTCTACCTCACTATTTCCTTCCCTAAATTTCTTTACATAGGATTGTGGGAGTTTACAGAGGCCCATGAAATTGCTAAGAAGTGGTGGACGATCTCTGGTGTAATTTATAGTCTCTTTCATTACAGTGAGTTGTAAAGAGGGCTCCCCCTGCCCCAGGGAAGGAAGACAGCTCCGGAATGACTCTAGATGTAAGTGTACATTTGACCTTCTCCGACAGACACGTTCTGACAGCAAAGCCCTTAGTTTTGTGTTAGGGGGAATCTTCAGGTACAGGCCGCCTGAATTTTATCCCTTCACCCCCAATTTGTTGAGAGACAGGCTTGGCATACTGTGCTAAGCTAATCAAGGGTATTTTTCCGATTACCAATTACAGAAACACCCAGTCATGTAAAACACAAATCAATCTGATTCAAACTTTTGAAAAGTTCCCAGCAATAAGCCTGCTGCTATTTACATCTTCCCACACCCCAATCCTGGCCAATGGTCCACTCATGCCTGGAATCCTTTTCAGAAAAGCTTCATGAAGGGAGAGGGCACAAATTATTCTTATCAAAAACGCCTCTGTGGCTTGCATTCAAGTTCACAGTGCATTTGGAAAATCTTTCTTTATAGTTTAATTTTCCTGAGGTTTTATTGATAAAGATAAGGTATACTGCAACAGTGTTTTTCCTGACAAGGAAGCAGATCAAAAGATGTGACCCAGGAGGCTCCGGGAGAACTGTGGTACACACACTCTATTAACTTGACAGTAGAACACGTACATTTCCATTCTAGACCCAGAGGCAGCCCTCTTGACGGCCACTGTGAGCCTTGAGAGACTCCAGGATCTGCACTGCCATTTGTCTGCCGTTACGGGAAGAGCGGCCACTCTAAATTCAGAGTGTGACTCTAGTTGGAATTAGAGTCTTTGCAGATATAATCAGTGACTCAGATATAATCAGAAACAAGATCACGCTGAGCAGAGAGTTTCTGGGAGAGCCCCGGAGTCTCTTCAACAAGAAAAGACAGAGAGACTTAGGGGTGATTATGTACCTCAAAAGTAGGAATGAAAATTTCCTGGCCATGCCAGAAGCAAGATGTGGTGTTTTTCTGTTACCGTGGTAAAATATAAGAGATAATCATCTTAAATAGATGAGAAGTTCACTCTGGTTCATGCTTTCAGAGGTTTCGGTCTATAGTAGTTTAGCCTTGAGGCTATGGTGGCACGGTACCTCAGGGAACCTGGGAAATAGAAAGCCAAGGAGAGGGCAGGTCCTGTATCTCTTTCAATGCCAAGCTGTTACTCCACTAGCTTCCTTTTATTAGACATTTTTTTAAAATGTTTTACCACCTCTTACCAGGACCATGTGTCATAAGATGCGGGGTAGTTTCTCTTTCAGTGTTTCCAGAAGAAGTCATTTCCACTGACACCTTGATTTTGAACGTTTGGTTTCCTGAGCTGAGAGAATAAACATTTGAGACTTAAAGCCATGTAGTCCAAAATATTTGTTACTATATTCATAGCTACAGCATTCAACATTCGACAGACCCCTCTTTTTAAAATAAATTATTTATTTTACTTTTTGGCTACAGTTTCTCCTCCTTCCTCTCCTCCCAGTCCCTCTCTGTTCCCACTTCCCACCTCCTCCAATCCACTCCTCCAATTTCTGTTTAAGAAAAGGTAAGTTTTCCCATGAGTGTCTACAAAACATGGCATGTCAAGTTGCCATTAGACTGGGCACATCCCCATGTATTAAGGCTGGGCAAGGTGACCCAATAAGGTCCCAAAAGCCAGTAAAAGAGTCAGATATCCCCTGTTACCACTGTTTAGGAATTCCACAAGAGGGCCAAGCTACACAAGTGTAGCATATATGCAGAGTGCCTGGATCAGGCTCATGTGGGCTCCCTATTATTGGTTCAGTTTCATTGAGCCCCTATGAGCCCATATTAGTTGATTCTATGAGTTTCTTGTGGTGTCCTTGATTCCTCTTGCTCCTACAATACTTTCTCCCCTTCTTCTGCAGGATTTCTTGAACTTTACCTAATGTTTGACTGTGAGTCAGTATCTGCTTCTATTGGTTGCCGGATGCAACCTCTCTGATGACAATTGAGCTAGGCACAAATCTTTGAGTATAACAGAATATCATTAGGTCATTACACTGACATTTTTTCTCCAGTCATGTTTGGTTCTAGCCTAGTTCTCTGGGTTACCCAGCCTGTGGGTTCCGGTGCTCCAGGCAGTCAGGGGTGGGCTTACTCTCCTGGCATGGGTGTAAGTGGAGGCAGTGAGCTATGTGGGAAGCCATATAACCTTTGACCTATAGTCTGTCCTATCTATGGGACGTACTCTGGTAAGAGTAGCCTAGAGACTGAGGGAGTCCAACCAAAGACGGGTTTAGACAAGGCTTCTTGATTCAAGAGGAAAGCACCCATCTAAGTGAACAGAAAACTGTAGAGGCTGTTAAAATGTCTAAAATATTCTCAAAATGTTTGAAGGCTGGAATGGAAGAAAAGCACGGTCAGTGAGTCGAACTTTCTATTTGTTTATCCTGCTTTTGTAGCTGTTCTGAAGGTGAACATGGACATGTAACACGGGGCAGTTTACACTGTAGTGCAGAACGTGCTGAGCTTATTGATCTTCTTTTCAGGATGCCCTCCTTGTTGTATTTTTCTTGTCAAAAGCGCACCCTCTACGGCGTAGGTTGCAGAGCAAGAGTCTTAAAGCACCAAAGGAGAAGTACATTTAGCCTGTTTCTTCCCCTAATTAGTATGATGCCATGCCTTCCTTTATAGATTGATAGCAGGGATCAATGAATTAAAGTGTGGTAGTGCTTAGGGCAGTGTCTGATCTGCAACAAGCTCCATGTGGCTGTTAGCTGTTACACTGACTTTATCTTTGTGGCTGTCATAATCATCCCCATCACCATGATGATGACAGGTCAGCATCCTACATCCTTCCTATCCTGGCTAGTCTTTCTGGATAGGAATGCCTCCAGGATCCATGGCCTGCTTTGTCTCCCAGCTTTTCTCTTTGTTAGATTACAGCCCCGCTTGCTTCCTCTCAGCTTTCGCACCAGCCTCTCTTCCCCAGTGAAGGTCTCTGACACTAGCTGTTCCCTGGGCGTGGAGAATACTTGGTATTGGTGTCATCTTTCTTTACACATCACCTTCCCAGAGTGCTCTGTAAGGCAGGCTTTTCTCCATTATAAATCTTGCTCATTTCTTTCACAGTCTTTATTATGGTCTCTTTTTTTTGAAAATTTTACACACATGCACAATGAAATGTTAACACACCTGCCCCTGGTTTTGCCCATCAACTGCCTCCATATGTCCCCAATATCACTCCCTCTCAACTTCATGATTCTTGTTTTCTTTTGATTGCCCATTAAGTACAGTTTTTAATTGCTGTCTTGTTTGATGAGTATCTATCATTGCTACAGTGGTTTCTTTAGGGTAAGTACAGCTAGCAATTAAGGCCATGAGAAGTTTACAAACAGAAAAGATGAACATGACTCAAGGCCTCTTTTAGCATATGATTAGTAACTGTGATACATGTGGTAATGGAAAAAAATCTCAGAGCACAAGGACATTAAATATGGTGTTTGAAGTAGCTTTCTCAAGAAGGGACCCCTGAACAACATATGCTGTGTACCATGACAAAAGCAGAGAACACTTCTTTTCCAGAGAGAGGAAGTGTTTGGAGCCAGGGCAGATTCAGAGATGGGAAAAGAGCATGCTACATTCAAGCTCAAAGAAGCACAGTATGGTGGAAAATGTGTAAGACAGAGAAGGCCCAGCCTTCTCTTTCTTTCTCTTTCTTGTCCCTCCCCATGTGAGTGTGTTTGTGTTATCCAGTAAAATGACTAATAGCTCAATTAGAGAAAGTTATTTGTACAGAAGAGTATTAGAGGTGACTACACTCTGTCTGAACATCAGTAATTCCACAACATGGAGAAAACCTGTTTAGGAATCTGGCAGTAGGGAGATGGAATCCTGTCTTTTACCAACTACATCAACTACATTTTTTTCTCTTAGGTCTCTGTGGTCTTGACTCTAAAAAATGTGTGTTGTTCGATCTGACTAGAAATAGGTTTCAGAAAGAGTAGACAATATGAATTTATTACATGATAGGAACATAATCAATTATGTGTTTTCAAAGATGAAAACAAGATGTAGTTTGAGATTTAGTTAAGAAAAAAGTAAACTATTACCAACAAAAATACAAATATCTAATAATAATATCTAAAAATACCTAAAAACACTCAGGTGGGATGTCTTTCTCTTAATTTATACACTTCATTTTCTTTGTGAGGTTATAGTTCGCTAAATATGGTCTTGCCAAAAAAGAACCAAGATTTGAGTTAAAGACTGAAGATTCATGGGCAGTCCAGTAGACTTAGGTATCAAGAGTTAAGAGAAACACACAATCCATTTATTATTTGAGGCATAACAAGACCAAAAGGTTGTACAAGAGGCTCTGATCTTAAAGGTTTTTTTTTTTTTTTTGCTAGTGATTTAAAGTTCAAAGGCACTAAAATTTCCCCAGCCACCTGTATTTCCAACTTTGGTTCTCTAGGTCATTACTATGAAAGGCAAATTTATTGGAGTTAAGAAATGCATTTTTCAATGCAAGTGGAATTCCACACTCCTCTTATGACCTTTGATGCTTCTAATAATGTCACTTATCTCACAAGTCCTAATCCACACTGTACCTTTCTGAACCTTTTACACCTTCCTGAACCTTTTACACCTCCCTATAATGATTGGGACAAAGCTAATTTCTTTACCACTTACTACAATGATTAGGTTGAAATGTGTCATGAAGGTAGTTTCCTGGTTGAGAGTTGGAAGGAATGGAATTGACTCTGTACCTTCAGATCCTAGAAAGGGGAGGACAGTGAAATTGCCATCCTTTCTCTTCTCAGTGTACACTAGGCCAAGGTCCTCTTACCCTAAGAGGCCAAGGATTGTTGCTTGAGGTTTCTGTCCTTCCCAGTTCCTTCAGTCGTTAAGTCCCAAAGAAATCACACATACATCAGCTATAAACTGATTGACTTAGTAGCTCAGACTTCTTATTAACCATCTTATATTAACCCATTATTCTTGTCTGTATTAGCCATGTAGCTTGATACCTTATTCAGCCAGGCAGTCACATCTTACTTCTTCTGTGGCTGGGTCACAACTACAGACTAGAACTTCCTTCTTCCCAGAATTCTGTTCTCATTAACCTGCCTCTACTTCTTTTCTGGTTGTCCCACCTATACTCCCTGCCTGGCTACTGCCCAATCAGTGTTTATTAAAAATATAATTGACAGAATACAGACCATTGTCCCACACCAAAGTATACTTCCCTCTCCCATGATGCCAAGTATTATGTTTGTAAACCATCCTAAATGTAAGGGAAATAAACACCTGGCCCTAAAAGAAAAAAAAAGAAAACAAATTACTAGTAACTAATTGAAAAGTTTTTATAGCCCAATATACCTCTATGCTGATGCAATAATCCAAATCAGACCAAATCAAACCAAATTACAAAACGTTCAGGTTTGATGAATGCCAGCACTCCTGGGTGGCCTTCTAGGAATGGAGATGGGAAAGAATACCAGGAAGACCAGAAAGACCGCATGTTCGTTCTCTGAGGGGGCAGTTTTAATAGCCTGTGGGAGTGGTCGCAAACTTCTCTGGGGAGGGGTCACCATTTGGCAGACTTTCTCAGAGGTGTTGTCCAGACTGCAGCAAGGCTTGGAGTGGAACTTTCCACCAAACATTCCAGACTCCATGGGTATAGGGGTGCCCAGGGGTGAAGCTTGGGCCCAAACATTCCAGAATCTTTGGGTATAAGGATGTAAGCGGCTGGGGTGAAGATTCCAACCAAACACGAATGGCTATTATTGAAAATAAATTTAGATTAAGAATAGGGAATGCTGAAATTGATACCTTTATTATAGATTTAATTTCCTGACCCATCACCTACTTCTCTGTGTTTCTGTTTCACTTAGGTCTGACAAACCAGTTTGCACATTAAGTGTGAAGGGCAGGACAGAATATATTGCTCTACCTCCAAACTGTTTGGATAGGTCTAAAATCTGCTTCTTAAGCATGATGATCAATGACTGACCAGAATTGACTCAAATCTTACATAAGCACAAATGATTTCCTTGCCCTAGAGAATACCGCAATCTTTTCCAACCTTTAAAGCTGAGTAGCAATATTCATGACTGATTTAGAAAGACATCTTTTATATCCAGAGAGCAGGGTCAATGCTTCTCCGTGTAGTTAGCATCCCAGGTGCAGAGAGTGGCCACACCATCAAGTAGCCTTCTTTGGTTGGAGTTTTACTTCTCAACATGAAGACGCCAGCCCAGATGGGCTGACATCATAAAGGGAACTTGTCCAAAATATAAATTCTTGGGCCTCACCCCTTGAGTCAGATATTCTAGGGTGTATGAATTTTAACACATTCTCTAGGTGAAACTGAGAGGGGATTCTCAAGCAAAGAGGGTCACTTTTATTCTATAGCACATGGGCACGTTTGTCCTTTGTGTTGAGGAAGTATACATTGTATACACTGAATGGGCCCCTAGTTCTGAGCTAACACCTAACCCAAGTTATACAGTGGAAGCAATGCAAGGCTCAGTGGCCTTGACAGGATGCAAACCTGGCTGTTGAGACAGGCGAGTAAGGGGAAAGAGTTAAACCTTTGGAAACACTGACTGTCTCTTCCCCACTCCCTAAAAAGTGTGCTGGTTGGAGATGGGAGGGAAGACAGATTTGGGGGGTGTTAGTCCTGTCTTTTCAGTTTGTCAGCTCTTGGAATGAAGCCCATCTTAAAGATTCTCTTGTTGTCTCTGTTCATTGGCATTGACGCTTGTAGCGACACACAGCATGAACCCTGTCATTCTGTTTACAAACATAGTGCATGCTGCTTGGAGAATCCATTTAGATATTTCTGTGTACTGAGTCTTAACAAGGTCTTAAGATCTCCCTTAACCAATATGAGGCTTGGTTTTCTGCTCATTTATTCTATGACCTCTTACTGTATAGTCCAAGCCGGCCTGCAGTTTCTGGCAGTCTTCTTGCTTCATCTTCCCAAGTGCTGGGATTATAGTCGTGAACCACTATGCCAATCTAGCTGATTTTGTAACAATATGTTTTGCATAGTGCTAAAATGTTCAGATTATCTAACTTAGTTATATTACTGTATACTACTACCCCACAGGTTTTAGTATTGGGGGCACTGGAGATTAAAGAAGCCAGCAAGTTAGCTGGTGAAGCTGTTGGTGTTAAGATCTAAGCAGTCTATATTTAATATTCATTATTGTTTTATAAAACTCTTATTTACTGAGTGATACAGCTGAAGTCACCCAAACCTGTGTGGTACATCTGTTAGTTTTCCTTTTACATTTGGATCTTCCTAATCATAATCATTACTTTCTGCTACTGCATGGCTTCTATGCATACTGGTACCCTCAATTTAAAACAATATCTGACCCATCCTGAAAGCTAGAGTTTGTAATCTTCTTATAAAGATGGTTTGTGACTGAGAGAACATTGTTTTGGTCCCATGTTGGAACAAATATAAAGCATGGGATACAGTGGCAATGGTGACTTCAATCGAAGTCAATAGAAGGTTGATTACACAAAGCAAGGGGTGGGGAAAGGCAATTCAAGGAAAAGGAATGAGTAGCTTCCAGGGAGCGAGAACAAGAAACAGCATCCTCATTGTAGGATGAATTCATGGCCGGAGATCCAGATAAGAAGTTCCAGGTGAACCAGGCGGTAAATACTTGAAATCAATGAACTTTGAGTTTTAGTGAGTGACTTGTACATGAGACCCTTCATCGGAAAAATAAAAAAACTCCCCGAGGAGAACTAAGGAGCTGGCTGCCAAGTGAATGCTGTTAGAGAGAGGTCTCCTGGTTCTCTTCTCCTCTTCCTTTGCCTCCCAGATCTTCATATTTACAATCAACTATCCTCCACTAAGTTTGCTTGTCCTTGAGATTTCTATGAAAAGCTTTTTGTCCTCTATTTGTCACTTGTCAATGGCTGACAGTGATGCTAGAAGTCTTATGAGGGAAAATATCCAGTTCTGTCTGGGGGCACTGCGGGTCCTCGATAACCAGCGGAGGTGGGCTGTAATGAAGCAATGCTCTGCCAGCGGCAGTTCCGCGAGTGACCCTCATCAGATACCCCTCTGAGGTCAACTCTTCAATTGCACATTTCAAGCGAAGGGCCCTACGGGGCACAAGAAAAACGCTTTGAATGATTGTCTGTAATCTTCCTTTTAATGCTATGTTTTCCCCAGGATAACACCTAATTGCTTTGTAAATGGTCCCGGTTTTTCCCTCTGACAGTCTTGCATGGAAGGCAATTATAGACTTCTTTTAATGTGCAAAATACTTTCTTAGGTCTGTTTCTTTTGGCTTTTATTTATGCTCCCCAGTCATAAAACTCCTTTGTCTTGCAGTTATCCCTTCTCCTCATCTGCTGAGGCACGTCCTTCATTCCTTGAGATTTTTGTGTTCGCTGATGATTTGGGGAGTTACTGGGTGACCCTAGGAGTTCTGCTCTTGCTGCTTGCTAGTAGGAGAGAGTGTTCATGCAATTGATGTAACTTTTAGGGCTCAGATCTGTTTCTGAGACCGAACACAGCCTTGGGTAGAAAATTTGGAAGCTATGAAGGTAGTTTTTTCTTAGGAAGACAAGCAATGTGTCAAAGTCACCTTCAGAGAGGCTCTTCATTCTTAATTACTGCCAAATTTCAGAACTACGGCCAAGCAACCCTTTCTTCTTAGCAACGGAGTGCTTTGCAGCTTCAGAGTGGCCTCTGAACTCCACATTCGCAGACAGATCTTAGGTTTGATTCTAAAACCTCAGAATTCCCACTCTTCCCAGTGTCCTAGTCTCCTCTCCCCATAGTTCTGTTACCTAGAAGCCCAGCTTGGCTCCTAGCTCTCTACACCCATGTGTGTTAATTATTCTGACTTGTCTGTATGGGAGCCAATCTTTTGGTTAGTTGAAGAGCTTACTTTTGGAGGGTTTTTGCTTTTGTAATTAAAAATGAAATCTCTGGGATTATTTTAGAAATTATTTTATCTTTCTCTCATGATCCAAAACAGCATTTTTCTTTTTCCAAGCTCTCTTTCTTTGTGACTGAATAGCAAGAACAGATGATATTTAAAAGTTTCAAAGACAAAAGTACAATTGTTATCTGCACAGACTCTATAAGAGATATTTTTGCATGTGTATTTTAATTTTTTTCTTTTCTTTTATTGAAAATAGATTTTTCCAGGCAATATGTTCTGATTACGATTTCCCTTCCCCCTATTCCTCCCAGTTCCTCACCACTTTCCCATCCATCTGCATCAGTGCCCTTTCTCTCTCTCCTTAGAAAACAAATAGGCATCTGAGGAATAATAATAAAATGAAACTAGGATAAATCAGAAGCAAACAAATTGAAATATGACAAAACAACCAATCAGGAAATAGATCCAGAGAAAAAGCACAGGAATTGCAGGTAGACCCAGAAACACAATGTTTATACACTCAGGAAAGCCATGAAAACTTAAAACCGGAATTCTTAATACAGGAAGACCAGTAAGGTAGAAAAAAAAAACTTGCCTGGATTTAACATGAAGAGATGAAGAAGCTTCAAAGATGTATTTGAGTTCGTTTGGGTTGACCATTCTTAATGTGTCCAGTGTTACTGCTGGACACATGGCTTTCCCTTAAGAGAGGTTTGTTTCCTCAGTGAAACTCTCTTGGAGAAAACTGATTTCTCATTTGCAAGTGGCTATCATCAGTTGGAGATTGCTTCTGGGTTAAATATGGCGGCATGTGTCCACTTGTCCTTTCAACTCTAGGAACCACCTGTAGCGGACCTGCGCAGGCCCTATGCATGCTGCTTCAGTCTCTATGAGTTCATATGTGTGGCCCCTTTAGATTTAGAGGGGCTTGTCTTCTTGGTGTCCTCCCTACCCTCTGTCTCTTATGCTTTTTCTATTTTTTGTTCTACAGGGTACATTTAGCACCAAGGGAGAGGGTTTTGATGGAGACATCCTATTTAAGGTTGGATGTTTCAGGATCTCTTATTTTCTGCATAATATCTGGCAGTGAGTTTCTAGATTTGTTCCCATCTGCTGGAGGAAGGTTCTCTGATGATGGCTAAGCCAGGCACTAATTTTTTCTTTAGAACAGTAGTATTTGGTTTTTCCCCAGATCTCTTGATGTGGGATTCCCCTCTGTCCCTGGGCTATGTACTCTTTGGTTCTTGGTCACCCAAGCAGTGACAGGTAGGGGTTCCACCTCATGGAGTGGGCCCAAAGTCAAATCAAACATTGGTTGGTTACTCTCACAAGCTTTGTGCTACCATTACCCAACCGTATCCTGCAGGCAGGATGCCAGCACAGTTCAAAGAGTTTGTAGCTAGCTTGGTGTTTATGTTGCTCTTTTGCTAATGTTCAGAGTATCTTCCTGTAGCAAACACACTAGAACATAGAGTTGAAGGCTCTATATAGGCACCAGCTCGGCATCTCCATGTTCAATTAGTTGTGTAGGTGCTATCTTCAGCAATGGGGCCTTGCTTTTAGTTTGTGGAGAGCAATCTACAGTCTTGGCAACAGCCTGGGTTATTTGAGAATTCCCATGGGAGCCCTTCAGCCAAAACTCAATTAGATCTAGTAATACAATCCTAGTACTGCAATCTTCATTTTTAAAAAAGAGATGGTCACCTGGGATTCTGCTTCTCCCATTATTTGGCAATTTTATTTAGATCACCTTGATAAATGTATATATTTTAGGAAGCTTCTACTGTATCAGGTTTCCATACTGCCCCTCAAATGGCCCTTAATTTTGCTTGTCTTTCCTTGTATTCCCTTTCTCATTTCCCTTGGTTTGTGTTTTATTACCTCTATTTCAGTCTTCAAGCCTTGAACTGTTTCCTTCACCTGTTTGTTTTTTCTTGATTTTCTTGGGTTTCTTTGAGGGATTTATTAATTTCTTCCAATTTTTGTTTGTCTTCTCCTCTATTTTTTTACCGAAGTTTTTCATTTTCTCTTTAAAGGTCTCCATCATTTTCATAAAGTTTTGTTTAAAGTCGTTTTCTTTTGCTTCTTCTGGCTTAGGATAATCAAGTCTTCCTCTTGTGTGACCACTGGGTTCTGGTGTTACCATGTTCCTTTTTAGGTTGTTGGGGGAATTTTTGCATTGGTGCCTACCCATCTCTTCCTTCAAATGAGGCCGGCAGTGTCTTTGTGTCTTGGTCCAATCCTTGCTGTGGCTGTCTGAGTGTTTGGGAGTTTTCCTTGATCTGCTCTGTACTGTCAATGTCTGTCTCAGAAAGCCTCTGAGGTCTCTCTAAGCCTGCTCTCTTGGCCTTCTCTCCTGGTTTGCTCTCTTGGTTCTCTCTCTTAATCCCCTCAGTGCTGTAGCAAGCTCTCGGTTCCCTCAGTACTATAGCAAGCTCTCAGCTCTTAGGCGGGGTGTGGCTAGTATCTTGGGAGTTTCAGTTAATGGGTTTGGGCTTTGGGGGAGCCTAGTAACAGGAAACTCCCTGCTGGCTGGCTAGAAAAGCCTAGGGAGATGAGGAGGGGCCTGGGGTTTTTGTCCCACTCTGGAGGTCCTAGAGAGTGGGGCATCCAGCTGTGTGGCTGTTCACTCACTTCTCAACTCCCCTTAGTATTGAAGCAAGCTGTGTTTCAGAGTTCCACTGAGATTGTAGGGGGATAAGCGGGTTTCCCTAATCTTTGTCTGTGCATTTGTGTGTGTGTGTTTATATGGGAATGCATGTTTCCATGTGCATTGACATGTGTGCCTGTGGCAGTCAGAGAACAACTTCAAGGACTGGTACTCACCTTCCCTTTGTATGAACTAGGATCTTTTCCTTTTTAACACTGTATACATCAGGCTTTTGTGCTTCCTGGAATTCTCCTGCCTCCATCTCACATTATGGGGGATGACCAGTTTGCTCTACTGTGTCCTTGGCTTCAGGGGCTAAAAATTCAGGTCCATGTGATTACACGATGGGGACTTTATTATTGAATAAAGCTCAAGACTATTTTTAAAGGAATTTAAACAGAGAATTGAGTTGGGGAAGTCAGTGGATCATAGAAGACTGAAACTTCCATATAACAAAATGTATGTAAATATATGTTGGGCACCCAACATTAGAGATACAGGTATATGCTTGAGTCACCACAAAAAGTTGTTTATAAACATTAGTTATGAAGTTGGTAGAAAGTGCCTCCAGGAGGTGTGAGGAGAGATAAACTTGCTCTAGTCAGCTGAAGACACTTTCCCAAGGTTGACTAGTTGGACCAAAACATAGTAAAACTAACTAAGTTAAGCATCATCATCATTTTTTAAAAACTTCTAGCTAGAGAATGGGCATTGTGGCACATGCATGCCTCTAATCCCAGAACTCTGGAAGCAGGGTAGGATGATCTCCATGAGTTTGAGGCCAGCTTATGATATAGAGTGAGTTCTAGGCCAGGCCAGTTGCATTATGAGAAGTTCAAGACTGGTTGGATGAGTAAGAATGGTTTCTATAGGATCTTATGTTTGAATACTTGGTCTCCAGTTTGTAAACTGTTTCGGAAAGATTAGGTGGTTGTTGGAGCACATGTGGACACTCAAGCCATCCCCAGTTAGTTTTACCTACCTCTTTCTTGATGATAAGGATGCAAACTTTAAGCTACTGAGAAGAGCCGTGATATGCCTGCTTGCTGCCGTGCTCCCTGCCAAGGGGGGCATGAACTTTAACCTCTGGAACTGTAAGCCCCAACAAACTCATTTTTCTATAAGTTGCCTTGATTACAGTGTTTCTTCATGGCAATAAAAAGTAACTAGCACAAAGATTCTCAATATACAGTGGGTTCCAAGCCAGCCTGAGATACATGAGGATCAACTCTCTGAAGGAGTAAGTCACAGACAATCCCACACCAGTTTGGAATTATGATTAATAGAATGGTTATTTATTCAAAGGGGAAAAAACTTACAGATTACCGTCCCAGACAACAGCCCCTCCATGCGAACAGGAAAGGAGTCTAGGAGCCGGAAGTGGAGCCGGAAGCCAGAGAGGGAGTGGAGGACAGCCGCTGCTTTTTTAAAGAGAGAGAGACCACGCCCCAATGGGCTGGTAACTCAGCAGCGATTGGCTGAAGGAGCGGAAAGAGCTCCCGCAGCAACTCTCCCTGAGGATGTATGGTTAATGGTTGCTGGGCAAGGGAGAGACATTATTTTCAGTTGTATAATTACAGCTAAGGTGTCAGTGTTCCTACAAATGACATCTCACGCATGTTCCTGTAAGAAATCCCAATGAAATGCGTGGGTCACAAACACATGGAGATATGAAAGTGGAAGTGGACTAATGGGGAAGAGGAAGTGACCAACAGCACTAGGAGGGACAAGAGAGGTAACGAAAGGAGTGGGGTCAGGAAATATAGCCCACATACATGAAAAGTAAAAATAAAGCCCTTTATTTTTGCATACAATCAATACCCGCTAATAAAACACAGAAAGTCATAAAATGCCAGCTAGCATGATACCACAAGTCACAGATGAATTAGAGAGAGGCTTGTGCCTTGTTGCTGGGATGGCACCAATCAGATGCCACATCAGACTTCCTTCTCTTTCTGGGACCTTTCCAAAACATACCTGACAGTCTTGGGTATGAGGTGACTGTGTTTGGTTCCCATCCTCATTGTTGCGGTGTTGTGATACTCCCCTGATCAAATTCACTTTCAGTATTTCTTGTTCACCAGGTGCAATATCCAACGTTTATTTACTTATCTACATTTTCCATCTCCCGAGCTCACACACAGTACGTAACAATGCAAACCCTTTATGACAGTCTGATATTGATCACTGCGATAACTTACTGGGCTCTGTCTCTTGCCTCTGGTTTAATGTAATCCGTGGATATTTCTTGCCATTTGTATACATATTTAAAGTATGAGGTACCCGTAATCTAGACTTCTGTCATTTTTTTAAAGTATTTTTTTTCATTTTCTTTTAGTAATGTAGATGGTAAATCCATTGTCTCTATTTATTTAGTTTGCTGTTTGGAAGGAGAGTTTATAGAGCAGGCCCTGGAATGCTGCACGTATCTAATCCAGCTTTTGTAAATTTATAATAGGCTCAGCATTTACTGCTTTGCTGAGCGACTCTGACATGTTTCCTTTTAATGAAAAGTTGTTGTCAGTAATTTCACTAAAATATATCAATGGCAGTAGATAATGGGAAAACATCTTTCTCATTGGCAGATAGATCTGAGTACATTGTCCCCACGTGCCTGGGTTCTCACTCGTCCCCACTTGAATGTCGGCTAGAAACTGTGTCTGGATAAAAGATGTTGCACTAGACACGGAATACTGAATTTTTAATGCCGTGGAGCGGTTGGCTAGGGGACTGATTGCATGACAACCTAGAGAGGACTAAGTCTTCGAGACATCTGGCAAATTGGTCCCCAAACTCTCATTGCACAGCTGTGGGAGAGTCTCTGCTGTTTGGAGCTTCCTGGTATTGACTAGGAGCATTTCACTATTGGAGCCTATTGGAAACAATGGCGCTCCTCTCAGTTTGAAGGAAAACTGCCCACGAGGGGCTGTTTATAGACACCACTCACATCCACACAGTGTCTCCAGACCTCGGAGATTTCTGTCATCATTTTAGATGCTTAAGGATATCATACGTCTGCCATTTCAAAACTTGGTAAGAATTTTTAACAATGGTAACATTCGATCCTGTGTTTTGAGGGAGTGATGACTTTGCCTTTCCTTTTTCTGTGGTATGAAGATAGAATCGACAGGAAGGTAGCACAGCACAGCTATTAGCTGTGAAACCACCACGTATGAAACACATTCTCCCAAGAAATTATGAGTAACTTTTCTTAGTTGTCTTACATTTCTTATATTTTTATATTTATTTTATTTATTTGAGTATGTGTGTGAGTGCTCGTGTTCTATAATGTGTGTGTGGAGGTCAGAGGGAAACTTGTAGCAGGCGGTTCTCTCTTTCCACACTGTGGGTTCCGGAGACTGAGTTCAGAGCATCAGGCGTGGAGATAAACATCTTTACTTACTGAGATCACAGGCACTGTTTTATTTAATAAGACATTAAAGTGCATGTTAGGAGCAAAGTGCTATGAAAACTCAAACGTCCCCTTGCTTTTGAACATCTTACCCTGAATCTGACTATAGAACACATGGTACGGTCACGTAAAAGATACTATGAATTACCCCTAAATGAATAAATGAATGAAGACACCAAGCCAGTTTCTATCTAGCTTTAGAAGAAACAAAATTTTAGATGTAAGAATACACAAAAATGACTTGATAATAAAAGATTTTCATGGAAAAAGGAGAAATGTGTTTTAAATTTTAGGAGGAAAATGTAACAACAACAACAACAAAAAACAGGAAATAAGAGTCATGTTGGAAGATACTGGGGATGGATAGAACTGGGGTACCACTTTGGGGACACATTCAACAGTCTGATTGTAAGAACTTCCGAAAGGTGCCTGCCATTATCCTTGGGTTATTACTTCTTGATCTAGTTTACTTCTCCCTATAGATCTCGTTTGAGGAGTATGTTCTGGCTTAAATATTCTCAAACCTCAGAAATCTGGCTTACAATTATTTCACTCCACTACCTCAGACTCAAAATGTATGAGATGAACTTTGACTTTTCTAGGGCTAATCAATCAATAGGATGTGAAATTCAACTGAGTAATTCAAGTTCAATAGAAAGAACAGACAATTGGGGCTTGGAGACTAGTTTGAACTGGGACAAGCTGGGTGAGGCAGATGGTAGAAAAAGACTTAGAGGTACCCAGGGAATCACTTAGGAAGTCGGTACTTGTTACTGTCCTGGTTTCAACGAGAGCCAGGAGGACAATCTTTCAGGGGTCGCCTCCATTACTTTCTGTTTCACAGAGACTTGAGCCTTTGTGAAGGGGTAACTGAAGAGCAAATGAAGTCAGAAACATTTGCTGCAGCAAAGAATTAAGATGCAGATGTGGCTTTGGGGATCACAGAGTGTGGCTATTCCAACTGTACAAGGGGATGTTGACCCTTAGGTAAGTCCAGACTAGAATCAAATTGGTCATAGTACTATTACCTATTTAACTAACAATGTATTATGTCAATTTCAATAAATTGCTTTATCTAAGCCATATGTTATTTACTGTAGATTTTTAAGTTTGGAAAACATTGCTTTATCAAATATAAGGCTACAAAAGAACTAATATATAGGTTTGGGGAAAATGCATAATTGTCTTAATGTGAAGATGTGAAAGGGTTGTTCTTTTTTTTTTTTCTTAAATGGCTCAAAATGGGCTTGAAACAGACCATCCTGACTTCTCCAGGAACAGATTCTGTTGGTTGAGTTTCCTATTCTTTGACCTGTAGGAGCTTCCTTAGCTCTGTGGTGGGATCTGTTATCTGATGAAATTCTTTATTTCTGAATGCAATTCAAATTATGTGTGAAGATATTCACTCCAAATAAGCTTTCCAACGAGCACAAATCTTGTTTTGAGAAATGCACTTCTGAAGAAAGAGATTGACCTTCCAACTGCTCTTGATCTCCTGCCTGCTGTGCCTTGGCACTTGGCTCCTCTCCAAGACTCCCATGTTTGCCCTCCTGCACTGGAGTTTGTGGATTTCTACATTGTCACTCTTGAGTCAAGCAGGTTGGTGAGAAATTGCTCTACAGTGTAGACCCATTGGACTCTAGCTTTTGACAAGAAAGAGCAGGGGTTTTGCTGAGTTTTTAAAGAAGTCTAATAGACAGTCAGAGATATGATATATGCATCACTTGCCCAGGTGAGTGCCATCTCTGTCTATCTGTGAAATCTTACTCTCTCAGAGCCTATGCCAGTGTAGGAGTAAGGAAAGAGCCTAGAAGTTAAATATGTACTCTCTGAGGATTATGGGTCACTTTCCTAAGCCTCCACTTCTATATCTTAACCAAGTCAGTACTAATAAAATAATAATTACAAAAAGTAAAATAAATGATACCACTGATACTTATTGTATCACACACACATATCTACACACATATACACATAAATATTCAAACAGAAACATACAAACAGAACACACAGATACACATAGTACTCAGACACACACAGTACACACACAAACAGCACAGCACACACACACACGTAACACACACATGCTTTGGCTTACTGGAGCATATATATTTTCTCAATCAGCCCCCTTCTTTTTCTACCAAGACAAAACTATTTGAACAGATGGTTCATATTAGGCTTGATGCACATCTTTCTACCAGGTGGAATTAATGTACCAAATATTCTTTTTTTTCATCTTTTTTTGAAAGTAATTTTATTAAATTATAAAAGTTTCTATTTACGCCCCTCTTCCCAACACCCTCCCACTCCCCCCCTCCCTCTCCACCTCCCTCTTTGTCCCTAAGGGCAGTCAGGGTTTCCAGCCCTGTGGGAAGTTCAAGATCGTCCCCCCTCCCTCCAGGTCCAGGAAGGTGAGTATCCAAACAGACTGGATCCCAAAAATCCAGTATATGCAGAGGAAACTAGTCCCAGTGTCATTGTCAATGGCTTCTCAGAAAGACTCCGGGCCAGCCACATCCAGAGAATCCGGCCACATTCAGAGAATCTGGTTGGATCACGGGCTCGTTCAGTCGCAGTCCAACTGCCCTTGGTAAACTCTCATTAGATTCGACCCCTTGTATCAGTGGGTGATAGCATCCCTCGCAGTCCTTCGTCATTTTCTCCGTCCTTCTGCTCCTCATTTGGACCTTGGAGGGCTCAGTCCGGTGCTCCAATGTGGGTCTCCGTCTGTATCGCCATCCATCGCCAGATGAAGGATCTATGGTGATAAGCAAAATATTCATCAGTATGGTTATGGGCCAAGGCCGGTTCAGGCACCCTCTCCTCTGTCCAGAGAACAATCTGGGGATCTCTCCTTGGACCTGGGATCCCATATATAATCAAGTTTCCTATAAACCCTAAAATGACTCCCTTAGTTGAAATATATTCTTCCCTGATCCCATATTCATCCTTCCTCCCTTCCCCCCATCCCGGACAACCGAGCTTTCTCCATTCCTCCCCTACTCCCTTCTCTCTAACCCTCTCCCCTTCCAACAACCCTCCCACCCCCCCACCCCCCCACCCCCGTGAATCCAAGGTTACCTGGGACTCTTGACTATTTCCTACCTCCTGGCAGATAGCTAAATAATCTTCATCAGGTTCGTCTTCTTATTTAGCTTCTCTAGGATCATGAATAATAGGCTCAAAGACCTTTAAATTATGGTTAGAATCCACTTATGAGTGAATACATACCGTGTTCCTCTTTTTGGGTCTGGCTTACCTCACTCAGTAAAGCGTTTTCTATGTCCATCCATTTGTATGCAAAATTCAAGATGTCATTATTTTTTACTGCTGAGTAAAACTCTAATGTGTATATGTTCCACACCTTTTTTTAACCATTCTTCTATTGAGGGGCACCTAAGCTGTTTCCAGGTTCTGGCTATTACAAATAGTGCTGCTATGAACATAGTTGAACAAATGTTTTTGTAGTATGCCAGGGAATCTCTAGGGTATATTCCCAAGAGTGGAATTGCTGGGTCCTGAGGGAGGTTGACTCCCAGTTTCCTGAGAAACCGCCACACTGATTTCCACAGTGGCTGCACAAGTTTGCATTCCCACCAACAATGGATGAGTGTTCCCCTCACCCCACATCCTCTCCAGCATAGGCTATCATTGGTGTTTTTGACTTTAGCTATTCTGACAGGTGTAAGATGGTATCTCAAAGTGGTTTTGATTTGCATTTCCCTGATCGCTAAGGAGGTTGAGCATGACCTTAAGTGTCTTCTGGCCTTTCGAAGTTCATCTGTTGTGAATTCTCTGTTCAGTTCAGTACCCCCATTTTTTAATTGGATTAGTTAGAGTTTTAGTGCCTAGTTTCTTGAGTTCTTTGTATATTTTGGAGATCAGACCTTTGTCTGATGAGGGGTTGGTGAAGATCTTCTCCCAGTCAGAAGGCAGCCTTTTTGTCTTACTGACAGTGTCCTTTGCTTTACAGAAGCTTCTCAGTTTCAGTAGATCCCATTTATTCATTGCTTCTCTTATTGTCTGTGCTGCTGGGGTCCTACTTAGGAAGAGGCCTCCTGTGCCTATATCTTGTAGACTACTTCCCACTTTCTCTTCTATCAGGTTCAAAGTGGACGGATTAATGTTAATATCTTTAATCCATTTGGACCTGAGTTTTGTGCATGGTGATAGGTATGGATCTACTTTCATCCTTCTACAGGTTGACATCCAGTTATGCCAGCACCATTTGTTAAAGATGCTTTCCCTCTTCCATTGTATACCTTTTGCTCCCTTGTCAAAAATTAGGTGCTCATAGGTTTGTGGGTTAATATCCGGGTCTTCTATTCGATTCCAAAGGTCGATTTCTCTGTTCTTATGCCAATACCAAGCTGTTTTCAATACTGTAGCTCTGTAATAGAGTTTGAAGTCAGGGATGGTAATGCCTCCTGAAGTTCCTTTATTGTATAAGATTGTTTTGGCTATCCTGGGTTTTTTGTTTTGCCATATAAACTTGATTATTGTTTTCTCAAGGTCTGTGAAGAAGTTTGATGGGATTTTGATGGGGATTGCATTGAATCTATAGATTGCTTTTGGTAGAATTGCCATTTTCACTATGTTGATCCTCCCAATCCAAGAACAAGGGAGATCTTTCCATTTTCTGATATCCTCCTCAATTTCTTTCTTCAAAGACTTAAAGTTCTTGTCAAATAGGTCTTTCACTTCCTTGGTTAGAGTAACCCCAAGATATTTTATGCTATTTGTGGCTATCGTGAAAGGTGAAGTTTCTCTGATTTCCCTCTCCGCTTCTTTATCCTTTGTGTATAGGAGGGCCACTGATTTTTTGGAGTTGATCTTGTATCCTGCCACGTTACTAAAGGTGTTTTTCAGCTGTAGGAGTTCTTTGGTAGAGTTTTTGGGGTCACTTATGTACACTATCATATCGTCAGCAAATAACGAAAGTTTAACTTCATCCTTTCCAATTCAAATCCCCTTGATCTCCTTATGTTGTCTTATTGCTATTGCTAGAACTTCAAGCACTATATTGAAGAGGTATGGAGAGAGTGGACAGCCTTGTCGTGTTCCTGATTTTAGTGGAAAGGCTTTGAGTTTCTCTCCATTCAATTTGATGTTAGCTGTCGGCTTGCTGTATATTGCTTTTATTATATTTAGGTATGATCCTTGTATCCCCAGTCTCTCCAACACCTTTATCATAAATGGGTGTTGAATTTTGTCAAATGCTTTTTCAGCATCCAATGAAATGATCATATGGTTTTTTTCTTTCAGTTTATTTATATGATGGATAACATTGATAGATTTGCGTATGTTGAACCAGCCCTGCATCTCTGGGATGAAGCCTACTTGATCATAATGGATAATTTTTCTAATGTGTTCCTGGATTCGGTTTGCCAGGATTTTATTGAGAATTTTCGCGTCGATGTTCATGAGTGAGATTGGCCTGTAATTCTCTTTCTTGGTTGTGTCTTTATGTGGTTTTGGTATTAAGGTAACTGTAGCTTCATAAAAGGAGTTTGGCAATGACTCTTCTGTTTCTATATTATGGAATACATTAAGGAGTATAGGAATTAGCTCTTCCTGGAAGTTCTGGTAGAATTCTGCATTGAAACCATCTGGTCCTGGGCTTTTTTTGGCAGGGAGATTTCTGATAACAGCTTCTAATTCTTCATGACTAACAGGTCTATTTAGATTGTTCACCTGTTCTTGGTTCAACTTTGGTATATGGTACTTATCTAAAAAAATGTCCATTTCTTTTACATTTTCCAACTTTGTGGCATATAAACTTTCGTAGTAAGATCTAATGATTCTCTGAATTTCCTCTGTGTCTGTGGTTATATCCCCCTTTTCATTTCTGATCCTATTAATTTGCATGTGCTCTCTCTGCCGTTTGATTAGTTTGGATAGGGGTTTGTCAGTCTTGTTGATTTTCTCCAAGAACCAGCTTTTTGATTCATTGATTCTTTGGATTGTTTTCTCTATTTCTATTTTGTTGATTTCAGCCCTCAGTTTGATTATTTCCAGTCTTCTACTCCTCCTGGGTGAATCAGCTTCTTTTTTTCTAGAGCTTTCAAGTGTGCAGTTAGGTCTCCAATGTGTGCTTTCTCCGTTTTCTTTATTTGGGCACCTATTGCTATGAACTTTCCTCTTAGCACTGCTTTCATAGTGTCCCATAGGTTTGAGTATGTTGTGTCTTTGTTTTCATTAAATTCAAGGAAGACTTTAATTTCTTTCTTAATTTCGTCCTTGACCCAGGGGTGATTTAGTAGTTGACTGTTCAGTTTCCATGAGTTTGTTGACTTCCTGGGGGTAGCATTGTTGTTGAATTCTAATTTTAATCCATGGTGATCTGACAAGACACAGGTGGTTACTAATATTTTTTTGTATCTGTGGGAGTTTGCTTTGTTACCGAGTATGTGGTCAATCTTCGAGAAGGTTCCATGAACTGCAGAGAAGAAGGTATATTCTTTTCTATTTGGGTGGAGTGTTCTATAGATGTCTGTTAAGTCCATTTGATTCAATACCTCCAATAAATCTCTTAATTCTCTGTTTGGTTTCTGTCTGATTGACCTGTCCATTGGTGAGAGAGGAGTGTTGAAGTCTCCTACTATTAGCGTGTGTGGTTTGATGACTGCCTTGAGTTCTAGAAGAGTTTCTTTTATATATGTGGGTGCCTTTACATTAGGGGCATAGATATTCAGGATTGAGACTTCTTCCTGATGAGTTGTTCCTGTTATGAGTATGAAATGTCCATCTCCATCTCTTCTGATTGATTTTAGTTTGAAGTCGATTTTGTTAGATATTAGAATGGCCACACCCGCTTGTTTCTTAGGTCCATTTGCTTGGAAAACCTTTTCCCAACCCTTTACTCTGAGTAGGTGTCTGTCTTTGTGGTTGAGGTGTGTTTCTTGTAAACAGCAGAATGTTGGATCCTGTTTTCGTATCCAATCTCTAAGTCTGTGCCTCTTTATAGGTGAATTGAGTCCATTGATATTAAGTGATATTAATGACCATTGGTTGTTGACTCCAGTCATTTTTATGGGGGTAATAGAGTGTATGTGTTTTCCTTCTTTGAATTGTGCTAGTGAAGGGTCGCTAGATGTCTGAATTATTGTAGTCAGTGTTGGCAATGTTGGATTCCTTGGGAAGTAATTTTCCTTCTAGTATTCTCTGTAAGGCTGGATTAGTAGTTACGTATTGTTTAAATTTGTTTTTATCCTGGAATATTTTGTTTTCTCCGTTGATAGTGAACAATAGCTTGGCTGGGTAAAGTAGTCTGGGCTTGCATCCATGGTCCCTTAATTTCTGCAGTACCTCTATCCAGGACCTTCTGGCTTTCATGGTTTCTATAGAGAAGTCTGGTGTAAGTCTGATAGGTTTACCTTTATAGGTTACTTGACCTTTTTCCTTTGCAGCTCTTAATATCCTTTCTTTAATCTGACTGCTTTGTGTTTTGATTATTATATGGCGAGGGGATGTTTATTTCTGATCCAGTCTATTCGGTGTTCTGTATGCTTCTTGCACCTTCATAGGAATATCTCTCTTTAGGATGGGAAAGTTTTCTTCTATAATTTTGTTGAATATATCTTCTGGACCTTTGGTCTGCAATTCTTCTCCTTCTTCTACTCCTATTATTCTTAGATTTGGTTTTTTTTTATTATGTCCCATATTTCCTGAATGTTTTGTGATGAGAATTTGTTGGATTTGCTGTTTTCTTTGGTCAGGGCGTTTATTTTCTCTATGGTGTCTTCATAATCTGAGATTCGTTCTTCTATCTCTTGTATTCTATTGGTTAAGCTTGATTCTGTAGTCTCCGTTCGTTTACCTAGATTTTCCATATCCAGCCGGCCCTCGGTTTGTGTTTTCTTCACTGCCTCCATATCAGTTTTCAATTCTTGAACTGATTCCATTACCTGTTTGATTGCTTTTTCTTGGTTTCCCAGGGTATCATTTACGAATTTACTCATTTCTTCAAACTTTTTGTTATATTTGTCTTCCATTTCTTTACTCATTTCTTCCATCTTTTTGGTAAATTTCTCTTCTAATTCTTTAAGAGAGTTATCCATAACCTGTTTAAGAGACTCTATTGCTTTCATAATGACACTGTTTTCCACTTCTTCCGGAATAGGCGTTCAAGTCCTTCTGTCGTAAGATCGCTGGTTTCTGGTGTTTTCATGTTGTTTTTCAGATTGTTGGAGGAATTCTTGCCTTGGCGCCTGCCCATCTCTTCCTTCAGATGCTCTCCAATGGCTCTTCCCTCCGCTGGGTCTTCTTCTACTGGATTAGTGCCCCTTGCTATCCAGGAATCACTTTGCCTGCAGCCTTAGCTTGCCCTCCACAGGATCAGAGCCCCTCGCTGGTCAGAAGACTCCCTGCCTGCGGTCTTATCTTGCTGCAGGCCGGCTATCAGAACAAAGGGACTCCTGTCCCTTTGCACTCACCGCCTGCCCAGGCCCGAGGTGCCCACCCCGGCTGAGATGGAGGAATTTAAGCCCCAAAAAAGGGAGAGAGGAGGGGAGGGGTTCAAGCCCAAAAGCTGGGATGGCGTAGCAGGAGAGAGGGATTAGCTGGGGGAAGCTGCCCCTTTGGAGTAGCCAGGGAGATAAGGATGATGGGAATATTGTGTGTACCTAAGCGGACTAGTATGGTGGTCAGCACACTTACCCCTCCACAGGATCAGAGCCCCTCGCTGGTCAGAAGACTCCCTGCCTGCGGTCTTATCTTGCTGCAGGCCGGCCCTCCACAGGATCAGAGCCCCTCGCTGGTCAGAAGACTCCCTGCCTGGGGTCTTATCTTGCTGCAGGCCGGCTATCAGAACACCCAAATATTCTTCTCTACGTTTCCTCATTCTAGAATAAAGCAAGAATGTCAGTAAGCCATTCTTTCTCAAGACACGATTTTTTGGGGGGTGAGCAGAAACAAGGAAGAAAACCACTGGAGGATTTTGGAGGAGAATGTGTAGCTAGTAGCTTTTGGATTCTTGGGCACTACAACTGCCTTTTCTTTCTGCATGATTTTTCAATTTTGTCACAAGTCAAGATTGACAATCAATATTAACCATCACACTGTCAGTGCACAGGCTCATCATAAAAAAAGGCATGGACAGAGAGAAAGAACATTCAGATAACTTTCTTTATACTGTGTTTCTTTAGTTAGTCTGTGGTATTATTAGTTACTATTAATTAGTGCGGGACAATTGTCTGTAATCTGTCAATTATGTTTTAAATAAATGCTGATTGGCCAGTAGCCAGGAAGGAACTTTAGGTGGGACAACCAGACAGGAAGTAGAGGCAGGTCAATGAGAACAGGAGAATTCTGGGAAGGAGGAACCTCATTCATCTCCAGTCCTACCCAGACACAGAAGAAGCAAGATGTGACCTGTCCCGCTGAAAAAGGTACCGGGCCATGTGGCTAACATAGATAAGAATAACGGATTAGTATAAGTTATAAGAGTTAATAAGAAGCCTGAGCTAATGGGCCAATTAGTTTATAATTATTGTAGATCTCTGTGTGATTTTTTTTGGATTTAACGACTGTGGGAACCTGGCAGGACAGAAACCTCAGACAACAATTAATAACTTTCCTAATAACTGCTACTATATCTAATTTATAAATGAAATCTTGTGGCAGGTATGTATGTTCAAGGAAGAGGTAGGTATAGCATTGAATATCATCATAGTTTCAGTCAGACTCTGGGGCTCTTGTCTTGTGTTTCCTCTGGATAACAAAAGATCACTTTATATTTATATAAATCTTGTCAAGGAAGGACTTCAAAAACATTTTGTTTGAAGTGTTTTTTTCTCCTCTCCTGCTAAAGTCTGATCTTTCGTCATATAAATATAAAGTTCAAGTGGAATGTAGACAGATGGCTGGGGAGAGAATGGGTCAACATTGTGGTAGCTTGAATGTGATTGACCCCCTAATCTCATAGGGAGTGGCACTATTAGGAGGTGTGGCTTTGTTGGAGTGGGTATGGCCTTGTTGGAGGAAGTATGTCACTATCTGGGAAGGCTTTGAAGTTTCGTATTCTCAGGATACTTCCCAGTGTGTCAGGTGATTTCCTGTTGCCTGCAAGATGTAGCACCACCTCTGCCTGTCTGATGCATGCTCCCTGTTATGACAATAACTGATTGGACCGCTGAAACTGTAAGTGAGCCCCCTCAGTTAATGTTTTCTTTATAGGAGTTGCCATGACCATCGTGTCTCTTCACAGCCCAAAAGTAAGACAAATCAAAACAAAAACAAAAGCCCAAAGTAAGACAATCATCTTGTAGGTTCTTGTGCTTTGACTACAAGTTACCTCAGCGTTCTAGATGTGAGCGAGTTCTACAATCAAGAAAATGTGATGCCTTTGCCTGCCCTTGCATAGAGCTTGTTAGTTTCCCATCAAGACCCTAATGAGGGGGAAGCCATTTTATCGTCACAAGGATTCGTCTTCATGAACATGTATCATTGTAAACATGCTGCTCAGGGAGGCTGATGCTATTAACATGAGGGCCACCCAATCAACACAAGTCTCCGGGCTGAAGTGAACCAGTCTGGGGCTGTGTCTGTGTCCTGTACTAAGTGTCTGAATCTGAGTTACATTTGCTGAGGAGAAATAAGAGATTTTAATGTTTGGTTAGGAACTTAGACCCTTAGTGCCCTCTTCTCTTACTAAAGTCCTTCAGAATTTGTTTATTGATAAATAAAATTGTATAATAGTAATTATGTACAACATACTGATTGATAATATATATGAAATATAGGGTGACTGTATTAAGGTAATTAATATACAAACTATCTTGTATACTTCTATTCTGAGACTAATTAAAATCTATTCTCAGCAATTTCCCAGAATATATTGAAGCTAACTTTTCAATATGGATGTTTTAAAGTATGTTTTGAAATTTGAGTTAGAATTATTTTGTTACGGAAGTTTGCACCCATGTTTATCATGGAAATTGTTCCATCATTTTCTTTTTTCATATAACATTGGCCTCATAAAATGAGTCTGATGATAATCTTCCCTTTCTGTTTATGGGATAACTTGAGGACCTTTGGTGTCAATTACTTATTAAAGTTATGAGGAATTTAGCAGTGAAGTCTACAGCTCTTGGGTTTACTTAATTGAGGAATCATTGCTGACTTAATTTCATTGCTCATTATTGATCTGGTTAAAAGTTTTTATGTTTTTTGGGTTTAATTTTTGTTCATCATATATGTCTAACAATTTATTAATTTATCTATTTTTTTCCACTTATTGGAGTAGAGGTTTTCAGGAATTTTCTAACAATTCATGAATTTCCTTAGTATCTGCTGTGATACCTCTCTTTTCATCTCTAATCTATGTTCAGGTCATCTTTATTTTGGGTGCTTTATTAAGGAGCTTTGCATCTCTTTTCATCAGAAATATTGGCCTGTCATTTTTCCCCTTATGAACTCATAAGTATTTGTGTTGCACTAAATAAAACATGAGACAGATCCAGGAACTCATATCAGAATATCAATGTCTCTAGAATGGTCCACACTTGGAGTATTATAAAAATTGAAATTAATCATTGAGTCATGTGCCGGGTGGTGAACATGACATAAACTACAGTCCCCTGGGAAGATGGAACTTTGGTTGAGGAATTCTTCGCATCATATTAGTATGTGGTTAAGTCTATGATAAGTTGTGACAGGTTAATATAAGTCAAATAAACAATTTCTACCCAAGATGATTTTGGTTAGTGTTTATCACTTGTTAGTGTTTGAAAGAAAACACAAATTGCAAATTGCTTACAGAATTAAACTATAGATAATAAGCTACCAAGAAAAGAGTAAATATACCATTTTTTTCTTTTCATTTATTACATGTGTCTTTACATCATGTATCTTGATTCTATTCATTTCCCTGTCCTTTTGCATCTGCCCTTCATCCCTGTACCTCCCCCCCATAAAAAACAAATTTTAAGAGGAAAAAAATGAAAAAGAGAAAAATTAAAAAATCTTATCATGAAAGCTGCATTGTGGCACAGCAGGTCACATTGTAAACCCCTTTGTTCATGTATCTTTCCATGCAAGTGCTCATGACAAAGAGTCTGGCTGTAGGCCTCTGGTTCCTACTACACCATCAATGCTGGGCCCTCACTAGGACCATTCCTGGATATCCTGTTGCTTCCCTGTGTTGTGGATAGTCTGCAGTTTTGAGTCTGTGAGTCAGGTCTCTTCATTTGCTCCAGTGAATCATAGATGGAGTGGATGTTGAGGAGGACCAAGTCACAACCCTGGATCTGGGCCTGGGCAACAGTAGGTGTGGTCCACCAGTCCTGTCCTCACCACCAGAGCGAGCTCTCCAGCATTTCCCTGGCTAATTCACCTTTTTCCCTTACTAGATATAACCTCTGTAATGGTGAGAGAAAAAAAATGTACATTTTCCTGGAAGTCTCATATTCTGTTTCTAACAGTGGAAATTAGACTGTTTTGGAAACTTCACTTTGACCTCAATTATGTGCATGAAAGACCATTTCCTGGAGTGATTTTATGGTCTAGTGGTCTGTGTTACAGGGGCCCTTCTGTCCTGCATGAACCTAAGATTGTATAACATTCAAGATCTAAAATATTTACTATAGTTACTTTTGCTTTTACAAAATGGCCAAGCCACTTGGAAAGAAGTATGGGTAAATGGATCCCATGGGAAAATTTAAGTGGAATAACTTAGAGGGAAAAAAAGAACCAATGAGAAACTTTTAATTGATTTTGTAATAAAAATAAAACTCACCAGCACAATCAAGTATCCTAAGTAACGACCAGATTTGTAGTGGCCTTTACTTGTATTTTAATAAATAAAGCTTTCCTGAAGATCAAAGAGTAAAACAATCCCACTCAAACCTCACTTGAGCTTTATTGGGAGGGTTCCAGAGTGGAAAAAGGCACTTCCTAGCTGGACAGGCACAGGGCTTATATAGGGCTTCTTAGGGGTAGAGATTTTCCAGGGTGAGAATTTTCAGGGTGGGAAGTGGTCGGATTTCAATCCTTGAGCTTGGACAAACTCAGAGACTGGCTTGATTTCATGCTCAGGGATTGGTTGGTTTTGAGCCCAGGATTTGGTTGGTTTTCTTGCTCAGGCCTTGATTGGCTTTTGTGTTGAGTTCTTCAGGGGCAGAGTGTGTTTCTTTGATTCTGGTTTCAGTGCTAAAATGTATTTCTTTCACTGGTCCTTTTTAAGCCTTTGGCTCTGGTTTCAGGGTCAGGTTCTGTTTCTTTGGCCGGCTCTTTTTAACCTTTAGGCTCTGATTTCAGAGTCAGAATGTGTTTCTCTTGATAAGGATACATCAGTCATCTTGTCTTTCTTGCTTGGACACTCCTTTTTCAATCTGTCCTATGGCCTATGTACAAAGGCAGGTTGGCTTCCATAGCTTCCCTCCTCTTTTTCCTTTTTCCTTCCTCCTGCTCCTTTTCCTCTCCCTACTCTTCCTTCTCCCTCTTCTCCTCTTTTTCTTCTGCATGTGTTCTTATCTCATGATCTCAGGATATGGTATAGTATATTTTACAGAGCTTTTTACGACCATATGAGAATGTTCCCATAAGTTCATGCTTGGGTGTGAGCATTCCTTCTCTGATGCTTTCTTAAAATGAATCCAATTAAGCAGGAGCACTCAGGGTGGGAAGCACTGGCCTATTTGATTTCTAACTATATTACCACATACCAGGATCTCCTTTCCAACTCAACTGGTTAAACAATTTCCAGCAGAAACAAAAGTGAGACAACCTCTGGTCAAATGAGCACCCTTAGGTGGTGAATTGCGATGCCTATCTATGATAACACTTAGGTTGTACAAATGTCTTATTAATGAATGCCATTACTTATCTTATCAAGATGACCTATAAGAAGAATGATTTGGCTCTCTCAGTTCAAAGGAATTCTGATCTTAATGTTCCTGTTACATCTGTGTTTCCCAAATTCATATTGAAATTTGACCCCTCAAAGTGTGTTGTGACTAGGTCATGGGGGTGGTACTTTTAATGGATGGAATAAACAGACCCAAAACTTCTTCCTCACAGGACACAGTAAGAAGGTGACATCTCTAGACTACAGAGGGGCCACAAGATTAATCAGCCAGCACCTTAATCTGGGCTTTTGGGGCTCAAGCACTGTGAGACATGAATTTCCACTGTTTATAATATTTATTGCAGCAGCTTCACAGACTGAGATAGGAGAGGAGCCTGTGTATTTCACTCTGACATGTGTCTACTGGGTTTAGGAAGTACAGTCCTCAGTCAGGTACAATATGCCTCTTACTTGAGGCTATTGACTTGTACCAAACTAACCCTAACAAGAATAACATACAGATGGATAGAAGCTCTCCAGTCTTTAGATTCCCGTTGTGGTTGCATGGCAATGTTGTTGGAGACTGCTCATTTGTTTCCTAGCTGCCCAGACCTAAAATAATGACTCAGAAACTATATTAATTTTGAATCACTGGTTGGCCAATCACTTAAGTGTATTGCTAGCTAGCTCTTATATCTTAAATTAACCCATTTTTTTAAAATCTGTGTATCGCCATGAGCCTGTGACTTACGGGGAAAAGTTTCAGTGTCTGTCCCCTCTGACGGCTACATGGTGTCTCACTGACTTGGCCCTCTTTCTTCTCTATCTTTGCTTGGAATTCCTGCCTTACTCTATTCTGCCCTGTGATAGGCCCACACTGTAAATAGCTTCTTTATCAACCAGTGGTATACAGAGTGGAAATCCCCCATCATGGCAAGTGCTTTCCACACTGAGTGATACTCTCAGGCCTCAAATGACATTCCTATAATTTGAAAAGAAAAGAGAAATTTAAATTTGGCTTTAAGGAGTCTTCCTCTCTGATTGTTGCTGGTGAAATTGCTTGACATGGATGATGCAGTAGTAATTGTGCATATTGAGTGCCTGACCTTGACTTTGAATGTGGAAACCAAGGGCTACAGACTATCAGAGCAGAAGTTTTCCAGGTACATTTTGAATGCATGCCCTTTCTTTCTAAAGTAAGTTACCACTGCTGGCTCCTGGTAAATTGCATCATTTCACAGATAGTGCCACTCTGCAGGGTGGGACCACTCAACACATTTTCCTTGAATGGCCCAACTTCATTTCATTATCTAGTATAGTGAGCTCTACATTTCTTTAGCTTAACCTAAGCTGTTCCTTCAAGTTTCTGTTTTTATGTTACCCATGTTTCTACCTTTAATGGGGCAGATCAGCTAATCATTCAGTTCTGGTTGTTTTTCCTATGGAGGATGTTGCAGAAGATGCATATCTAAGGGCTGAGTGATACAAAATCACGCGGAAGAAGAAAAATAAAGGTAGATTACTGGGAAGAGTATATATTACTGTTTTATTCTTAGTGCCTGGTTGAATTTATTGGCAACTGTGGCATCAAAGAGATTGACAGGTTCTTGAATACAGGCACAGAGAACAGAGAGATCTATGAGTAGAGCCAGAGGGCATGGTTCTCTAGAGTGATGGAATGACTCTCTCTCTCTCTCTCTCTCTCTCTCTCTGTGTGTGTCTCTCTCTCCCTTCCTCCCTCCTTCTCTCTTTCCCTCTCTCCCTCCCTCCATAAATATGGGAATTTATTTGAATGGCTTACAGGTTTCAGTGCAACAATGGCTAGTTACGAAGGGAAAGTCCAAGAATCTAGTGGTCGCTCATGAGGCTGAGTGTCTCAGCTGGTCTGCTGGGTTCCCGAAGAAGGAATGCTTGTGCTGATAAGATGAAAGTGGACAGGTGAAGAACACCCCTTTCTTCAGAACACCCCTTTCTTCTTCTATCATTCTTATATAGGCTTCTACCAGAGGACCCAGTTCAAAGGTGTGCTTTTCAGTTTCATATTCTGGGTTAAAGGCATGTGTCATTCACCCTCAAGATCTGGATCACAAGTGTACCCTCCATTTCTAGATTATAGTTCATTTTGGATATAGTCAAACTGACAACCAAGAATATCAATCCCAGTAGGACTGAAGTTTCTAGGACTGAGGAGGTGTCTCAGTTGGTAAAATGTTGTTTTGCAAGTTAAAGCTTGAGGACTTGAGTTCAATTGCAGAACCCAGATTTTAAAAGCCCAGAATCATGGTATGATATTCTCTTGTTACCCCAGTATGGGGGAAGTAGAGACAGGAAGTTTTCTGGTGTTCTCTGGCTGGCCACTGTAGCCTCATTGTTCAGTTCCAGTTCAACAAGACATGTTTTCTCCAAGGAGGTGGACGGTGTTCCTGAAGATGACAGCCGAGGCTGGCTTCAGTTTCCGTTGGTGTGTACACACTTGCACATTCATGTGTGCATACTTAAACACACACCTATGCATAGAGGTTTTATAAATTATAAAAAATAAAGTTTGTATGACATTCTGAAAAATGTCTACTTGCGTCGATGGCTATGAGATGGAGTTTTTCAGTGGAGTGTTACTGCCTGGATTTCAGCCTGTGAAATACAGGTTTACTCAGAGGAGCTTCAGCCATCAGTGAGTTTCTGCTTTCGTTAGATGGTTTGCTTGTGCAATGAAGGGTTTTCCTGAATCTGAATAAAAATAAATTTCCAATTCCTAAATTCAGACCACTTCTCTTCGATGAATCCCTATTCCCGTGTTTAATAATTGAAGTTGGGAAAACACATTCTTTTAAGGGTTTTCTTTTTCTAGAAAAACTAAGAAGGTTTATTAGTAGCTCAAGTGTGATCACTCCCTTTATTCTTTTCTTATTGAGCTATCAAAGGGTTTTGCCAACAGCTTTGCTCTTTCCCTCGCTACCTCCTTTTCCTCCCTAATTATGGAAGAATTCAACTGGGCCCAGTGCTTTGTCAAATTGAATAGTTTTAATTGCCTTATTTGCAGTGGGAAAATCTTTTAATATTTCATTTTCCCCTCAAGATATTGCATTCTTAGCCACGTGACCTTCCTCTCTCCTTCATTGTGACTAAGAAGATGAGGTCACAGGCTCAGCTCTTCCCTTAGAGACTTTTATCTTTCTTCCTTTCACTTTTGCAGTTCTCCCCCTCCCCTTTCCTTCCCTGCTCCCTTATTTTCTCTCCTGCTTTGCCTTTCATTCTCATTTTCTTCTTTATATTTCTTTCTTCACCTTTCTTTGGTGTAAATTGTCTTTCTACCCACAACTTAACTTTTATTTTTCTCTCTCCTTCTTTTTACTTATTTTATTAATTTTTGTGAGCCAAGATCTGATATAATCCAAGCTAACAAAGAATTTACCAAGCAGCTGTATCTGAGGTTGGCCTTGAACTCTTTATTATCTTTATTATCTCTCCTCTATCTATATTATTAAAGATAATAAAGATTATCTTTATTATCTCTCCTCTATCTCTCAAGTGCTGGGATTTTAGGCGTGAGCTATCACATTGGGAATTCTCTATCTGTCTATCATATATCATTGATATCACTCCGGTTCTTTATAAAGAATGGGGTTATACCTGAATGAATCTGCTTATGTTCTCTTTTGGCGGGTCATGCTTCTGTTATTTCTTTAGCCAGTGTCTTTCTGCACACAGAAAGGAAGCGCCTGGTTAACACCATCTAGTTATTTCTTTTTGTGGTGTGTACATTTTTGTTGCTTCCTGGTCACTCCTTTCCCTCTGGTTTCCTGCTGGGGACTATTGCTTGATATTCCTTTCTTTGCATAAAGCAACTTATGTGAAGGTCCTTTGGGCTTATGTTTTACAAGGGCAAGTGTGCCAGGCTCTGTTGACCAGGAAAGTGAAAGGCTTGAGAGGGTCCTTTGCTCTTTTCTATAGCTAATGCATTTCCTCCCCAGCTCTGTGGCTGGCCTTGTGCCTTTGGAACACACTCATCACACATGATTAATTTTCATCTCTTGTGACTAGCAAAAAATAAAATTTGCTTTTTGTAACATGCTTTTACATCTTCAGGATCTATCTATGTATCTATGTATCTATCTATGTATCTATGTATCTATCTATCTATCTATCTATCTATGTATCTATCTATCTATCTATCTATCTATCTATCTATCTATCTATCTATCTATCTATCTATCTATACTGAGGCTCTTATTTCTTTCCCCTGGGGAAAAAAAAAGTTGGATTGTACAATTCTGCCCAGAATTCTCCTTTATACATAAAATTGTACATTTGTAAAAAAGGAACTCTTTAAGCTTCTAAAAATGAGCTACTCCATATTTAAATCTGATCTTAGTGTTAAGAATCTTATCCACCCCTGTCTTTATTTGATCAAAGTTCTATTGTCTTAAAATTCTTTAAAAGACTTATTTTTTATGTTCTTTCCTGCAAATATATTATTTCTATAAATACCCAATCCCCCTTCCTATAAATCTCTGGTTGCAAGCATTGCACATTGGACCTAATGGAGACAGAGTTTTTTTATGTGATAGAGAAGACTTCTCTCTCAGAGGGACCAAGAGAAGAGCCTATGGAAGCGGCGACATATACTGGAGGGTTGTCTCTCAGGCATGACAAAGCACTCTGGAACTTTCAGCAGCTGGAATTATCAGTGGAAAATCTTCACACGACTGTGCCCTTCAATACTCTGTTTGTCCAGGGAGGGAGGTATTATGAGGTCCAGCCTTTCCCCAAGAGTAGAAATGCAGTTGATGATTGCAGGGAGAGCAACAAACATTTACATTGCTGTAACCAAATTTCCAGTGCTCCTATTAAGAAACACTCATCTACATTTTTTTTTGTGAACAACAGTAATGGAATTCACTGGGTCCCATACACAAAAGGAGAAAGGAAAATAGATGGGTCCTAGTTCAGAAGAAGGGGATCAGCTTTTGATTATTATGTCTGCCTCTTCCTTTACAGTCATTTAAGAATAGCAGCCAGAGGTCAGCAGAAGTGCTTGCTGCCAAACTTGGTGACTCGAGTTTGATTTCTGGAACGCACATGGTGGAAGGAGAGCACCGACTCCTGGCCTCCCTGTAAGTGCTGTGGTATGTGCAAATGCATGCATATGCATGTGCGCGCGCGCGCACACACACACACACACAGTAATAAAAAATTTCAAATAAGATTAAAATCTCATGCAAATACAATAATTTCCTTTAGCAATAATTTTAGCCAGGGGCATATGTCAGAACATTAGGATTTTTTCTATCTGAATGTTTTGCACAGAGCTACAACGGTCAAACTTGTATTAGTTTCTTGGAGTTTTTTTCAATAAGTACCAAATAAGCAGGGTGGGGGAACAGCAGGAATTCATTGTCTAACCATTCTGGAGAGTGGAAGTTCAGGATGACCTTCCTGTGAACAAGAGCTTTGATATCTACAGAGAAGACCTCCAACCCATCAGGAATCACTCATGCGATCGGTACCAGAATTCAGATACATGGAAACCACTTCATCTAGTTGGTGTCAAACAGTTCTGGCCATTGGCTATCCCAAC